>NW_020526355.1:175000-210409 GCF_003368295.1 Carassius auratus | reverse complement strand
TTTAAGTCATAATTTTATTTATTTAGTAGTTTTTCATATATACTTTTTTTATTTATTGTTATATTCCTTACATTTTTTTTTTCTTAATTACAAAAAAAATAAATAACATATTTGAATTTTTAATTCTATCATATTTTCAATATATTTTTCAAATGTTTATTTATTTGTTTGTTGATTATTTATTGTAAATGCATTTGTATGTTTTTAGATATTTAACATAAAACTGTACTGTATGTACAGAAATGTACTTATATAATATATATTTGGCATTATTTATTTTTAATTTCTTTCTTTACCATATCTAATATACAGTATTTATTAAAATACCCTGGAACAAATATATACATATCATGATATATGCATGGTACATGAATATTATAATTATTCAATTATTCGTAGTATACCATCACTGGACCATTGTACCACCAGTAATGCTAATATCATATTTTGGACATGCTATTAATATTGTTTGAAATATGAAGTATGTATGTAAATATCATTGTATTTTTTTGGCATGTAATATTTCGTACCATGTTTTTTGACTCTCTCTGAAACGAGAGTTTTCTTCATCGAGTGTGTCAGTTCCAGGCGGGTATCAGTGTGATGATGTCATTTCCTGCCAGCGCTGAAGCGTGACACAGTCTTACCACTCTGGTTAAACCAGATCAAGCGAGCCGTGAACACACGCAGAGGATCGGTGTGGGCTCAGAGAGACGTCCCACTCAAACTTTGTGTTCCGTCCCGAATCAGGCTTTGTCTGCTACTCCTTCTGCTCTCGTATCCGTCTGAGCAGCTGTCTGAGCCCACTCTCTCACACTCCTGACATTACACACCTCCCACCGCCTCACACACACACACAGAGAGAGAGACACACACACACACACAAACACAGAGAGAGAGAGAGAGAACACACACACACACCACCACTCACACACACAGAGAGACACACACACACACACACACACACTCACACACACACACAGACACACACCACACAGACACACACGCACACACACAGAGACACACACACACACACACAGACACACACCACACACACACACACGCACACACACACAGAGACACACACAAACACACAGACACACACACACACACACACAGAGAGAGAGAGAGAGAGACACACACACACACAGAGAGAGAAGAGGACACACACACACACACACAGATAGAGAGAGAGAGAGACACAACCACACAGAGAGAGAGAGAGAGACACACACAACACAGAGAGAGAGAGAGAGAGACACACACACACACACACACACACAGAGGAGAGAGAGAGAGAAACAAACACACAGGATAGAGAGAGAGAGACACACACACACACACACACACACTCACACACAGAGAGAGAGACACACACACACACACACACACCACAGAGAGACACACACCAGAGACACACACACACGCACACACACACAACACACACACACACACACACACCATACACAAACACAAACACACTCACACACACAGAGACACACGACACACACAAACACACACACTCACACACACACACACACACTCACACACACAGAGACACACACACAGAGAGAGAGAGAGAGACCACACACACACACACACACACACACACACACACACACAGAGAGACACACACGAGAACACACACACACACACACACACACACACAAATACACAAACAAACACACTCACACACACAGAACACACACAACACACTCACACACACTCACACACACACACACACACACTCACACACACAGAGACACACACACACACATTCCTCCAGTCTTCAGTGTCACATGATCTTCAAAAAACTCTATTATTGTTTTTTATTTCTTTTCTGTTCTATTATTAATCTAATGTTCTGATTTGCTGCTCAAATATATTATATTACACTATATTACACTATATACATTATATTTTATATTGAAATCATAAAGAAAACACATTTCTGGAGCAAGTTTTACAAGAAAATAATATTTAAAAAATTTTGCTTTAAAATTTTACATTTCATTTCAATTATATTATATTAATTATATTATATTTTATATTATATTATATTATATTATATTTTATATATTATATTATATTATATATCTAATTATATGTTTATACTAAACTTGAAAACATAATTTTTAATTAATATTATCATATTTAGATTTTTTATTTCCAGATTTTTTGACAATCAGCAAGCTCAAAAGTACAGCATTTATAAAATATTTGAAATAAAATATTAAGTAACATGATAAATTGTCTTTACTGTAATTTTTAATCAATTTAATGAGTCCTCCATGAGTATACTTTTAGATGATGTTTCCACAATAATACAATTTTTAATAATAATATAATAACATGTTTTTTATATATTTATATTATCGATTATATCCGTATTCATAGTTTTTTCATGAATGAAACATCCCTGAATTTGCCGGGAATTCTCTGTTAATCTATTGCATCATATGTAATAGTTGAATATTGTTAGAAGCTTCACTTCACCTGGAAACACGCTCGTCTTCTTCTCTTCTGTGGTCTCCAGCGCTCTCCGGAGGACTGCAGGGTCAGAGCACCTCGTCCGTGAGCTCCGAGATCAAATCTGAAGACGAGAGGAGACGAAACCTGCAGGACGGCAAATCTCTGGAGGGCAAGAAGGAGGACCTGGACGGCAAGGACCTGAAAGCTCTAGAGAGGTCAAGATTCTAGGTTAAACTGTAGCGTGAGCATCGCTTCAATCAAACGCCGTCTGGACTTTGATGAGTGACACGTGTTCTGAGAAGCAGCTAAACACACAGATGAGCAACCCAAACACACACCACACATCACTATAGTTTTACATCTGACATAAATCAAGCATTAGCACCGTAACACACAAATGATAGACAAATTCCTAAACATTTTTTAACAAGTAATTACAAAAATAGCTGGAAAATTAAACTTGTTTGTTTGAAAACATACTCCAATTATATTACTTAATTTTTTTAATTTCTAAAAATATTAATTTAATTGAAATAAATAAAGAAATGTAATTTAATGATTAAAACCTAAACTTTAAAAATTACACGTTGCCTTAAAATAATTACTTTAATTTTAAATGTGCTATTATATTTCACAAAATAAATTTTACAAAAAAAAATAAATGACATGAAATGTGTGAAATTGTCTGAAAATCTGTTTCAACTTCAAAAAAATATTTTTTTTACCGACGAGCAAATTAAATGAAAGATAAAGTGCTAAAATTCTAAATTATCACAAAAAATATGTTAATTGATTATATTATATTATATTATATTTATATTTATATTATAATTATATTATATTATATTAATTATATTATAATTATATTATATTATAGTAATTTTTATACTTATCTTGAATTTTTTATACATTTTTAATAATGTTATACTTATCTTTTTTTATAATATTTTTAATATTTAAATGTATATTATATTATATTATAATAATGTATACTTATCTTGAATTTTAATAATTTTAATTTATTTAAATTAATTCAATTTAAATTATTTTCTTAATATTTAAAATTTTTTCAGGATTTTATTGATGAACATAAATCTCAAAAAAGGACAGCATTTATAGAAATCTTTGGTAACATGATAAATGTCTTATGATAAATTGTCCATGAATTTAATGTTAACTGAAAATAAAGCTGAAATTAAATCTATATTCAATTATATTTAATTTTTAAAATAAACACATTTTAGACAGAAAAACAAAAACCCCTGCAGAAGGAAAATGTTTGCGTTAAAGTTTCAGGAGTTGCTAGTAAACTTGACGAATCGTTAGAATGAAAGTGTTAATATCTGCTCTGTGGTAGATGATGAATATGAGATGTTTCTACCAGAGGTTTGCGATCGAGACACACACATGTTGGGGTTGTTGAGCATCTGGTGTGGTCTTGAGCCAGATGTTAGCTGTTTCTCACACATGAGAGTAGGGCAGATTCATCCAAATTCATCAGCTTCTTTCCAGGATAAACGCCTGATTCCTCGCAGGGTTTATAGAGTTAAACCTGGAAACACCAATCCCTGCTTCCTCCAAATTAAAGGCGATCTTTGTGATGTCTGATATATTTCATGCAGATTGTGTTGGTTCTTTAAACTGTTGAACCTAAAATCAAAGAAAACGGAACTAGCGATTCACTGCTAAAGGTGTTTCAAATGTATTATTTTTGTGTCTGTTATATCTTTTTATACTTTATTATATCTAGGATTGTATGTACTTCTGTATACCACATGTATTTTATATACTATGTATATCTAGAATTGGGTATTATTTTTATATATAATTTTAGAATTTTAGATACTTCTTAAATACTTATATACATACATACAATTTTATATACATTTTGTATTTACTATATATTTTTCATATACTTTATCTAGAATTAAATTATTAAGAATTTTTATATCGAGAATGTTTAGTTACTTTGTATAGAGATAATTTTATGTATTATATAAAATATATATATATATATATATATATATATTATATATATATATATATATTTATTTATTTTATTTTGGTATACTATCGTAATCTATAGTTGTTATATACTATATATATTTTTATAATTTTACATACCTGATATATCTGGAGTTTTATGTTCTTTTAAATGCTTTATATATCAAGGATTGTATGTACTTTTCTATTTATTATATATTTTAATATATTATTTTTTTATTTTATATATTTAGAACTTTAGAGACTTTCCTTTCATATCTATTTTATCTTTTTATTTACTTAATAACTCTAGAATTGTAGTTACTTTATATAAAGATAATTTTAAGTGTATATATATATAATATATATATATATATATATATATATATATATATATATATATATATATATATATTATATAAGCATATAAAATAATATAAAATTGTAAAAATATATAAAATGTAAAAAATATATAAAGTATCTTAATCTATAATTTTATATACATTACATATTTTTACAATTTATATATCTGGAATTGTATATTCTTTTATATGCTTTATATATCTAGGATTGTATGTAATTCTCTGATGTTCTATCTATTATATATTTTAATATATTTAGAATTTTTTATTTTACATATTTAGACTTTTGCATACTTTTGTATCTATAGTATCTTTTTATATACTTTACAGGTCTAGAATTTGATATACTGCTAATATTATATCTTTTTATCTAGAACCTAATGTGTTCAGCACTCAATGTGGCACAGGTTGAATCAGAGAAGTATAAGCGCTTTTCAATGAATGAATGAATGAATATCGTCCCGCTTCGGCCCACAGCAACAACGACGACGAGGATCTGACCCCGGAGCAGAAGCTGGAGCGGGAGAAGGAGCGGCGCATGGCTAATAATGCGCGGGAGCGTCTGCGCGTGCGCGACATTAACGAAGCCTTCAAAGAGCTCGGCCGCATGGTGCAGCTGCACCTGAAGAGCGACAAACCCCAGACCAAGCTGCTCATCCTTCATCAGGCCGTCGCCGTCATCCTCAGCCTGGAGCAGCAGGTCCGAGGTCAGTCACCTGTCAATCAAACTATCATCTCTATTTAAAGAGACAGTCCACCTTTTATCATGTGCACTGCACCTCTTCATGTCACGCCAAACCTGCATCAGTTTCCTTCTTCTTCTGAACACACAAGAAGACATTTTGAAGAATAGTTATGAAGAATAATCCCTAATATTGAAGGTTACCAGCTTTCTTTAAAATATCTATTAATTTGCGAACTGTTCCTTTAATTTGATTATTGCAAATATATTTTATATAGTATTTATATACAGTATAATATAAATAATAATTTAATAACAATAATAAGAATTATTACTATTATTAATATTATTATATATGCATTTATGTTTAATTTGATATTGGATGTTATTAATTGGATAAAATGTATTGTTCATAAATATATGTTTATGTTGTATATATTGTATTAAGCACTTTCTGTATTTATTACTGTATAGTAGCTGTTCAAGAACAGATCTGCTTGATTTTTATTTGATATAGTATTGTTATGTTTATTATTATTATTAAATAACTAGTAATTATAAAATATTTAATTTTTTTATTCTTATAGATAATAATAGTTTGTACTGTTTATAGCAAATGCTTTCTGTTTTTTGACCGGTTTAGAGTTTTAATATTTGTGTTTTATATTTAATATATTTATATTAGTTATATAATTGCAATACTATTATAATAATAACTATTATTATAATAGTATTGCAATAACTATTATAATAATAATAATAATTAATAATTCTTAAAATATTTTTTTGTTATTTTCACTTGATATTATAAGTATTCATAACTATTTTGTATTTTATTTATAATATATTTTTTTTATTATTAATACAATTTTAATATTATTCAATAAAATTTATATTTATAAAATATATTTATTTTTATTTTAAATTTTTAAACTAATTAGATTTTCAGTATTTAATATGTGTATTATTAATAATAATAATTTCTGGATTTATTAAAGTAGCTGTTTCAAATTAGATTTACCATGTTTTATATTTAACATTTAATTTCATATTAATTTATGGTCTTACTATTATGTAATTATTAGTTTTAAAAAACAACTTTTTATTTATATATAATATGATAAATACAAATAAGTCCTGCATGTAAAAGACACTTTCTGTTCCAGACTAGATCAGCCGTATTTCGTCGTAGTGCCGCTTTTGTCCTCTGGATGGCGTGGTCTGGTTCCTCCAGCAGCAGCTCAGTGTGTGTGTGTGTGATCAGTAAACAGTGTGTGTGTGTTCCTCATCTTCCAGAGCGCAATCTCAACCCAAAGGCGGCGTGTCTGAAGAGGCGGGAAGAGGAGAAGGTGTCATCAGACGGCGCTCCTCTCTCATTGGCCGGCGGTCACCACAGCATGGGCGAGGCGTCCAATCCCATGGGACAAATGTAAAGAGCCACACTCCATATATGGTCAGAATATTTCCCTCTACACTGATCTGCTGTTGTACAAGTCCCAAAGCCATCAATCCTGCAATCACTCGCTTACTCACAATAACAGAATTATTAGGCAAAGTGATGCAGAACGTTTGGATTTCTAATCATTGGTCACACGCCACGAAACTTCATTAAGACTAGTAATCTATGAGTGGCGACAAAAACAAACCTAATCACCTTTAAAAATGTAAAAATGGGCGCATTTTAACAACAGATTGGCCGTAAGTGTGGGTTATAATTTGTGTACATAGAGATTTTGATTTTTAAGCTAAGTATTACATATTGTTCATTTGCAATAAAAAGTATTAATAAGTCTAAATTAAGACATTTGCACACATTGAACGGTGCGTGTACACAAAATCACTGACCATTTCATTCAAAACTGCTGTTTTATGATGACTGTCATGATATGTTTTAGTCTCCAGATTGTCTGATTTAACTCCTTACTGTTTGTTTGATGATGTAAAAGCAGAAATAAATCAAGGAAAAGCATGAAACGTGCGATGTTCACATTGGATTATGGGTGTGAACAGACACATGCAGTTGCAAAGGTTCATGTTTTCCGTGTAAATCACTGTAATGTGCACTTAATGAGTTTACTAGTTATAATTTTGAAGGTGTGAATTAAGCCTAGTTTATTCATCTTCACTTTAATTTACAGATTTTATAATGAGGGAAAACATTCGGTAAACACACATTTTTAAAGAGCGTGTTTTTAGAAGAAAAATATGCAATATTTTAAATGTGCAGGTTAAATTTTATATTTTGTATGTAAAGGCATTTTTAGAAACGCTTATATAAAATATAGTATAATTTTCACTACTGCATTACATTAATGAGACTACTTTTATTATTTTTTATTTATTAACATATTTTGCATGACAGTAACAAGAATTGTTTAGTTCAATTAAACGATAAAATAAATAATACATAAGATATCAGATATAATATGATATAAATTATCATTTACATGCAGTATAATATTCATTAATGTACTACATTTTTGAGAGTATGTATTTACATATTTTGCATTACACGAGTAAGAACTATTAAAACAAATCAAAATATTACATTAACAAAATATAAAATATTAAATTTTCATTATTGCTTTACATTGATGAGAGTACTTTATTATTAGAAATGGTCTTAATTAAAATAATTGTAATTTTTATTTGCGTATTTGCATTAAAGTAGCAAGAATTATTAAATTAAAAAAATATATCATTTAAATTATGTCCTTACAGTATAGTTTGCATTGCTGTTTTACGTTAATGATAGGATTTTTATTATTATGTAAATTATTTTAACATAGTTTACATATAATAATTATTATTAATCAAATCAAATTAATATAATATAATATAATATAATATAATATAATATAATATAATATAATATAATATAATATAATATAATATAATATAATATAATATAATATAATATAATATAATAAATTATTATGCCCATAATGTATAATTTTCATTACTTTATTACTTTTATTATTTTCATTTATTTGCACATTTTACATTGCAGTAATAATTAAATTGCATTGCATTAAATTAAAGAACTGAGGAAAAAAAAGTGGTTCATTGGCATGAAAACACCGACCTCCATTTACTTTAAGCACAATACATGTTTAGAAGTGCTTTTGTGTTAAGGTCTCTCTCCCTCTGTCCATCTTTCAGGTCGAAGCTGCCAGAATTCATCAAAATGATGAGCGATCACTTCCTTTGACAGCGTTATTTCTGCTCCGACCGTCAGTCAAACAATCAATCGACCGACCGAACGAACGAACGAACGAATGAACTTCCATCCATCTGACCAACTCCTGCGTGTTCCCGTTCCTGACTGCGTCTGTGAGGATTTATCCTGTAAATTAGGGAGTGGGGCCGGATTCGTTGTGCATATCTTCCTCCAAGCATTCCCTGTTGCAAAAGAAGACGTTTTCATGTTTGAACACACACACACACACACACAAAAGAGCGACGGGCGATTCTTCAAACATATCATGATGTTGTGGAGGTGTGGAGAGCAGCCGTCTGATTTCGAAGGCAATCCTGTCCACACTGTGGAACTTTAGTAGCTGTGCCTCGCGGAACTCCTCACGGAAAAACAGAATTAGGAAATTCCCAATCAATCGGACGAGAGGAGCTGTCAATCAAACGACCCAGACGGGAAACGGCTGTAGAATCTGACAATACCCTTCAAACCTTTGCAATAATCTTGTTTCAGTTCCTGTGAAACCAGCAGATCCCGACAGTTAAACGTTCAGAGGCCGTTCTGGATTGGAACTGCTTTGGGCTCGTTTCGCAAACTTTTTGCGGATCGCCTACGGAAGTCATTTATCTCCGTCTATTCGTTTGTTTCTAGCCATCGACTCTCCCGAAAGCCCTCCCCGGACCCCGAAGATGCAATTTTAACATGTCGAAACTACAACCAAACGTGCCTTTTAGAGCTCATATCATCACACAACTGGAGGAGAACATTATCTAGGATGCAAGCGTATAGGAAACGTTAGTTATTAGGTCTATGCAGTCAGGTTTTTTAAGACCTGGAGTTTAAAAAAAAAAAAAAAAAAAAGTAAAAAGGTAAAAAAAGTATTTTTTTGGATAAACTGTATTTAATGTACTGTACGGCTATATGTAATTAGAAGGTGTGTCCAGCCCCGTGTGGCCCCGCCCACAGCCCCGCCCACCTGTCACCGTCGTTATTGAGCATTGTATTATAGATATCCGCTTTTACGAATACAGGCTTGTTGTTGAGCCGCTGTAGTACAAATGTGTGGTTGTACGTGTAAAATGGCTTTTTCTCTTTTTTATCTCTCTATTCTTCGTCTGTACTGGTTTCTCTGTCAAAAAAAATGGGAAAAAATGGACGGGAGGCACTGAAAGTGGACACAAATCTATTAGAAAATCGTTATATATAAATGTAGAAATATATACAGTATATAAAGAGACGGAAAGGAGTTCACATGGAGCGGTTTTTCATTCTTTAAAGCCGAGCGGAGACGTCACCAAACGCCGTCTGCTCCGAGAGACGTGACTCTATTTTTCATAACGTCACCGCGATCGTAACGAAGGCGAGCGATGCTCTCGCGAAAACCGCTGACGAAGGGAAACACACACGGACATTTGTAAATTGTATGCAACAAATGCAAACGTACCATTATTTTGAAATTGTGTATGTAAAAGTTATATTTTTACATGTAGGCTGTTGTTATTCTGTGTTTAGAAATGCGTTGTATCAGTTCTTCTCTTTTGTTTTTTCAGAAAAAATACTTCATTGTGTGTTGAAACGTGTCACATTGAAAATGTAGTGAAAACAAAAGCAAAAAAAAAAAAAGTATGTTTATATTTGCGGGAACATTTTTCTTTTCTATAACGGTGGGTGGTGGGGGTCGGGAATCAAAGCTATACGATTACTCTCTCATCCTCTTTCATCATTACATTGTCATTTTTAATTGAGTATTTTTTGTGTAAATAGACGCAGGTCGACGACCTGCCATTGATCATGTGGCCTGGTGAGGACGTGATTGATTACGTTAACGTGTGTCAACAATCAGACCCTAATTTACATTCTCACTTTTGTAAAGAGACATTGCTGAAAAAATCCAAACCACGACTCGGATGTTTTGTGCATTTGCCATTGGTCTTCTTACGCAAAATTTAGGCCTGAATTTAATATAAGTTGCATATAAAATTTGGACGACTTAGCTTTAAGAAAATAAACTTAATGTGGTGCATATTTATCGTACATAAATGAGAGGAAACTACAGTAAATGGTTTATAACTTCAGTAAACCCATTTTGTTCAAGTTTCGCGTTTACGCCACTGGAAAAAAAATTGTTAATAAAATAAAATAAAGGAAATTGCGACTTTCTGTCTTACAGTTCTGCAATCTAAAATTTTTTTCAATTCTGAGAAAAAAATCTTGCATTTTTTATTTTTTTCTAATTCTGTTAGTATCTCACAATTTTTTTTTTTTTCTGATTATATCTTGCAATTGTTTTTCAAGTTTCAAGTAAAAATTTAGAATTGCAAGATAGACAGTAAACTCAGAATAGTTTTTTTTTAGATCTACTTTTATATCTTGCAATTTGGACTTTATATATCTCACAATTAAGATATATTTTCTCAAAATTCTGCATTTATATGAAACTTTTCCTGGCAATTCAGACTTTGTTCAAGTTTTGTGTTTATGTCACAAAATTCAAAAAATTTAGCTCAAAATTCAGAATTTTTCTCTTTTGTATGTTGGTTTTCACCATGGATTAAAGCATAAAAAATTAAGATTTTTTTACAGAAATGTGGGGAAAAAGTTGCAAGCTACAAATAAAGAAATGAGACTTTTTCTTGAAAATCTGCTTCTGACAATTTTCTCACAATTCTGTGATTATATCTCACAATTCAATAATTTTTTTTCTGAAATGTTGCATTTCTATCTCTAAATTCTGATACTTTTTCTCTGAATTCTTTTTGTTTGTTTCCCACATGGAATAAAAAAAAATATAAAAAGGTAATTGTGACTTTTTATCTCAGAAAATATCTAAAAAAATCTGAATTGTGTGATAAAAAAGGTTTATCCCTGAAATAAGCTTCCATATAATCCTGCTTGTTCCACAGCTATCCATATTTGATATATTAACTAAATGCATTTTATTGATTAAAATTAACTGATTTTAATCAATGTGAATAAATGCGTTTTGATTATTTATTGATGCCATTATTTTTTGTACAGTATGTTTAAAGTATAGTTCGACTGACAGAACGGCATCACACCATGTTTATATGCTAACGGTAAAACTCGTAATCCAAATTTTATACAGCATAAATCAAAAATTAAGGCCTAAATGTGTTTTATTTCTGTTTTTTTTTTTTATGCAGAATCGCAACATGCACAATGTCATGGGTTTTCCTACTTGATTTGCAGGTTCAAAGATTGCCGAAAACACTCCAGCAAAAGCCTAGTATTGAAAAGTGTGGTACATCTGTACTTTTGCATTGCTTCAGACATGCTAGTGTTCTTGTCCTTCAGTAAATTTTGAACATCTGTATTTTGCCAGTGCTAAAGATGTTTGGTAATTCTCTCCTTGTGCCACATCATGTTGTTGTAGCCAACTGAATTACTATGATTGCAGTGGAAAAGATGATGTTTTCCTCTTGGTTGTTCATATGTACATACTTGTTCTTGCTTTTATGAACTGATTTTTTTTAGTCCAATGCAGAACTGAACTGTAAGTGATCTTTTCCATCCTCAGAAAGCAAACCTGGGCAGTGTCATCTCTGTTTATTTAAGTGCTCCTCACGTGGAGGATTGTGAGATAAAGATTATTTGACGCAAACAGCATCGTACAACTGGTCTTTGCTGCTTTCTCAGTGCGTTTGTCCAATTGATGCGTTGTCTTTGTCACTTGAGTGTGGTTTCAATAAAGAGAGATGATCTAGAAGCTCAAAATATCCTCTATATCCACTGCCAGATCACATTTTCACGTCAGTTAAGTGGATCGAGTGCTGATTTCAGTGCAAATTTAACACATAAACCAACAATTAAGAGATTCAATAAATGTAATCAGCATTTCTGTTATGTTTTCAGCTAAAAACATCTTTAAAAGTAGACAAAAATGATGGAAACTTGTTTGAAAACAGTCTTTATTTTTGTCTTTATGATGCACTTCACCTTTAAAAGAATGATTTTATTTGAGAAGGAAGTTTGCTTAAGATATTGAGACTTGTTTTAAGGTAACATATCAAAATTTTGTGAAAATAATGTGGCGTCTGCACTAAAAAAGATACTTTGAAAAAAATTTTACTCTGAAATTGCAAGTAGATTTAAAAAATAATAAATTGCAAGCAACACTGAATTAAACATGACATTTAAAACCAGTCTAAACTGGAATATAAACAATTTTAACAAAAATATTTATGACAAAAATGATGGAAACTTGTTTGAAAACAGTCATTATTTGTGTCTTTATGACACACTTAAAATATGTGTTTTTATTTTGTGAAGCAATTAATATGCATAAGATATTAAGACTTGCTATAAGTTAATATATTCGAAATTGGTCAAATTGTTTTGTTTTTCTTAATTTATGCATATGCAAAATTTGGGGCTGCATCTGCACTGAAAAAAAAATGCTTTGGAACAATTTTCATAAATTTAAACTATAATTTTAATAACACTGTGTTAGAGTTAAGGTGAAATGTATAATGGCGTAAAATAGTAGAAACTTGTTTGAAAACAGTCATTATTTGTGTCTTTGTGATGCACTTCACCTTTAAAAAACATATTGAAATGAGATACAATTTGCATAAGAACATGTTTTGTTTTTCTTAATTTATGCATAGTGGGGATAAAAATTATGTAGCGTTTGCACTGAGATAATCTTCTCTTTGAAATGACAAAATTTCACAATTTAAGTAACACTGAGTTAAACATAAAATTTTAAACCAGGCTAAACTAAAATATTAACAATTTTAATAACTTTACTATGGTAAATTATTGATAGTGAAGTGTGCAGTGCCAAACATCATAATGACTCAACCAATGACAAACATACAATGGAAACTTGTTTGAAAACAGTCATTATGAGTCATTAATTTGAAAAGCAATTTGCATGAGATGTTAAGATTTTTATTTTATTTTACATTTAACGTTTTGTTTGCATATGCATGTGCAAAAACCATTTTCATTCAGAAAATTTCACAAGTAATTGCAAACAAACGGCAAGGAAAACAGAATTAAATATGAAATTTTATAGCAGAATTTTTTTATATATATATATATATATTCATGTAAAACAATCTTAGGAAAAAAGTAAGTGGCTAAAAAATGAAATTTAAACGTAATTTGCTTAATAAATGTAATGCTAATTTAAGAGATATTCTCTGAGAGCAAGACTAATACTGAATGCAAAGTTAAGTGCATAAACTAGTCTTGAACTAGAATAAAAAGTCTAAACATAATCGCGAGCGCGTTCAAGCACAACTGACAGGAGGAAAGAAACATCTCCAGATCACACTGAATAAGTCCAACCGCTCTCAGCCTTCAGCAAGAGGTTTATCGTCGTAATAGAAAGCATTTATGAACCGTGGCCTTTAATTCTTGTTAGTCGCGATGCAACTCAAGTGAAGAATCGTGTGTTCCAGTGCCTGGATTTTTGTTATTAAGCTTCTTTTGTGCATTTTTGCTATAAAAAAGACGAGTGCATTTGGGAAAAATGTCACCTGCATTTCAGACCAGACTCGATTTGGCAAATATGTTGCAGGGCGATCCTTTTATACCAGAAATGTTGACAAAATAAGAGTCTGAATCAAGACTGTTCCAATTTATATAGTCATGCAGATAAACGTTTGTTACTTTATTTTGCTATTTAAAGATTAACAACAAATATTTATGACAAAAATGATGGAAACTTGTTTGAAAACAGTCATTATTTGTGTCTTTATGATGCAGTTACCCTTTAAAAGAATGATTTTATTTGAGAAGCAAATTTTCTTAAGATATTGAGACTTGTTTTAAGGTAATATATATACAAATTTTCAAATTATTTTGTTTTTCTAATTTTAGTGTGGTGTCGGCACTCAAAAAATTATTAGAAACAAGTTCTACTCTGAAACTGTAAGTTGATTTAAATAAAAATTACAAATAAATGGAAAGCAACACTGAATTAAAGATTACATTTAAAACCAGTCTAAACTGGAATATAAACAATTTTAACAAAAATATTTATGACAAAAATAATCGAAACTTGTTTGAAAACAATCATTATTTGTGTCTTTATGACACACTTAAAATATGTGTTTTTATTTTGTGAAGCAATTAATATGCATAAGATATTAAGACTTGCTATAAGTTAATATATTCGAAATTGGTCAAATTGTTTTGTTTTTCTTAATTTCTGCATATGCAAAATTTGGGGCTGCATCTGCACTGAAAAAAAAATGCTTTGGAACAATTTTCATAAATTTAAACTATAATTTTAATAACACTGTGTTAGAGTTAAGGTGAAATGTATAATGGCGTAAAATAGTAGAAACTTGTTTGAAAACAGTCATTATTTGTGTCTTTGTGATGCACTTCACCTTTAAAAAACATATTGAAATGAGATACAATTTGCATAAGAACATGTTTTGTTTTTCTTAATTTATGCATAGTGGGGATAAAAATTATGTAGCGTTTGCACTGAGATAATCTTCTCTTTGAAATGACAAAATTTCACAATTTAAGTAACACTGAGTTAAACATAAAATTTTAAACCAGGCTAAACTAAAATATTAACAATTTTAATAACTTTACTATGGTAAATTATTGATAGTGAAGTGTGCAGTGCCAAACATCATAATGACTCAACCAATGACAAACATACAATGGAAACTTGTTTGAAAACAGTCATTATGAGTCATTAATTTGAAAAGCAATTTGCATGAGATGTTCAGATTTTTATTTTATTTTACATTTAACGTTTTGTTTGCATATGCATGTGCAAAAACCATTTTCATTCAGAAAATTTCACAAGTAATTGCAAACAAACGGCAAGGAAAACAGAATTAAATATGAAATTTTATAGCAGAATTTTTTTATATATATATATATATATTCATGTAAAACAATCTTAGGAAAAAAGTAAGTGGCTAAAAAATGAAATTTAAACGTAATTTGCTTAATAAATGTAATGCTAATTTAAGAGATATTCTCTGAGAGCAAGACTAATACTGAATGCAAAGTTAAGTGCATAAACTAGTCTTGAACTAGAATAAAAAGTCTAAACATAATCGCGAGCGCGTTCAAGCACAACTGACAGGAGGAAAGAAACATCTCCAGATCACACTGAATAAGTCCAACCGCTCTCAGCCTTCAGCAAGAGGTTTATCGTCGTAATAGAAAGCATTTATGAACCGTGGCCTTTAATTCTTGTTAGTCGCGATGCAACTCAAGTGAAGAATCGTGTGTTCCAGTGCCTGGATTTTTGTTATTAAGCTTCTTTTGTGCATTTTTGCTATAAAAAAGACGAGTGCATTTGGGAAAAATGTCACCTGCATTTCAGACCAGACTCGATTTGGCAAATATGTTGCAGGGCGATCCTTTTATACCAGAAATGTTGACAAAATAAGAGTCTGAATCAAGACTGTTCCAATTTATATAGTCATGCAGATAAACGTTTGTTACTTTATTTTGCTATTTAAAGATGATTTGGAGACGCAGATGTGTTTGAATGAGAGAAATGACTAATGTGTGTGTGTGTGTGTGTGTGTGTGTGTGTGTGTGTGTGTCATTTCTGTCGTAAATGTGATGTTGTTGTTGTGTTTCTCTAAAGCTCATCCTCATCTGTCTGTTCTCATCCTGTAGTAACTCGATGATATCATGTACATCATCATCTGTAGCAATAAATGTGCCATTTTGAAGACCTACCGCATTCAGTTTTGTTTTGTTTGTTTGTTTGTTTATTTGAATTGAAATGTTAGATTTTTAATGTAACAAATGAACATAGTCGCATTCAGTTTGCATGAATTAACCAAAAATATTCGTAATAGTTGTATAAAAGAATTGCAAACATGTTTAAAGCACATTTATATCCAGACTAAAGGACTAAACCGACTCTATATGACACATTTTTAGATATTATATTATATTATAGATTTTTGTGCATCATTTTTTTTACTTTACATTTAAGCTTTTTGCTATAAGCACAATCTGAGCCTAGATTTTCCTTTTTAAATAAAATATAAAAAATATATAGAGCATTTTTTGTCTCCAATAACAATGTCTAAACATCTAAAACAATTCACAAGTATTTCAGATATAAAATTTCACAAGAAATAACATAATACCATCATGTTTTCAGAAAATATATAAAGTTTTCAGAATATACTATATATATATATATATATATATATATATATATATATATATATATATATATATATATATATATATATATATATATATATATATAATCTCTATAACATTTTAAAAAGATGAAAAATAATGTTCATTTTACTTACATTTAAAGAGCACAGTACTGTGGTAATAATAATGTTTTACTGAATGAATATAAAATGTTTTTACTATAATATAACAGAAATAAAGGCACTTTTAAAACCGGTGTAAACAATGACAAGAACAACGCTTTAAAAACAAAAATGTTCAGAACTGCACTCTGACAAATAAACATACTTCACAATGACATACATAGAAGAACATTTGTGTCTAAATGTTTCCATAAAGAACCTTAAACATCTGAAAAACCTTTCTGTTTCACATAAGGTTCTTTTTTGGTGAAAGAAGACTCTTCAGATTCTAAAAAGGCAAAGAGATGTTTCTTTAAAGAACCTTTGACTGAACCTTTGACAGCGATGCCGTAGAAGAACCATTCCGTCAAAGGTTCTTAAAACCTTAAACCTTCCTTTATTTATCCAGGGAAGTCCCACTGAGTCGCAGCATTTCTTTGGGGAGTCCCAAACCTTGTTTTACTGTAAACTGTGAGACGCCCAAAGCAGGACGGTCCTGTACAGAACGTCATAGACGTGCCTGAGCTCTGAGCTGTGAATCTGTCTGTCTGTCAGCGCAGATCCACCCAGGAGCTCCTGCCAGAACACACTCACACACACACACACACACTCAGCACAGCGACATGCCTCATCAAACGTGTGTGTTTCATGATCAGTTTATGTAAGGAGCACATTTATGGTTCATGACTAGAGTTGTTTAGGTTTTAGTATTATTCATGGTCAGTTTATGTAAGAAGCAGATTCATGCCTTATACATGTTGTTTGGATCAGAATGTGTGTGTGTTTCATAGTTATGTTAGTATCATTTAGTTTTGGTCATTATTTTTACATCGATTTTATTTTCATGATCTCAGTTTTCACTTTAATTTTATTAGGTAATTTAAGTTTTTTTTATTATATATATATATATATATATATATATATATATATATATATATATATATATATATATATATATATATATATATATATATATATATATATATATATATTTTTTTTTTTTTTTTTTTTTTTTTACATTTGTAAAAATAGAAAATTACCATATAATGACCACATTAGTAAAGTAATATTTAATTAAAATTTTATTGAATTGTTATTTATTTATTTATTTTAAAAGATTTTTCAATTTATTTAATTTAATTAGTTTATTTCATTATTTTATTTTATTTAATTTTATTTTAATGCATTTAATTTTTAAATTATATATATATATATATATATATATATATATATATATATATATATATATATATATATATATATATATATATATAAAATTGTTATTGTTTATTTAGTTATTTTATTAAATGAAAACGAGAAATTTTGTCTTTGTATTAAGTTTAATATAAAAAAAATTAGATTTTTTATTTTATTTTCAGTTAACATTTCTTTCAAGTACTGAGTTTTTTATGGTTTTAGTTTTAGTTAACCAAAATAACCTTTGAAAACCTTTTTTTTTTTTTTTTTTTTTTATTATAAACAAAGTAATTCTGGCCCTAAATACATTTGTAAAAATCCACATTACTATAATAATATTTAAGCAAATACTGTTAAAATAAATAGCTGAAATTTTTGTATTCATTTACTGTTTATAATTCATCCCATATGAATATGTTATGCTTTTACTGTTTCAAATCCTATACACTTGTATTATTTTACATCAAATCTGATTGATTTGTAAAGAGCTTTTATGGCCTAATATTGTGTTAAAGGGGGATATAACCTGATATGTGTCTGAACATGAAGAGGTGAATGACGACATGCTCTAAAAGACACAGATACTCTGAAAGCACAATAGGTTTCTCTGACTTCTTCTTTTCCCTCCTTATTCAGCATGCTGGCTAAAGGCATGCTGGGAATCCACTCCCCGCTGTGGCACGCAGGAGAAGCGGCGTGTCTTCATACGTAATGCAGTAATGTAATGTATGAATAAAGCAGAAGCACGCCGTCAGGTCAGTCCTCGAGCGTCTGCTGCAGTGCATTGTGGGTGTGTTGGAGGATCAGGTAAACGGATCTGTTAGTGTTCAGTGGCGTGTGTCTAAGTGGTGGATTTGTCAGGAAAGATGATTTTGCTGAACTAATGCTCTGTCAGCACTGATTCATCATAGACATGCATGCTGACTTGTAAGATGTTTATTTTATTGTTTTAAACAGGCATTCAAGCTGGACTTAAAACCAAACAACTTAAAATTAAATTAATTGTTTTATGCATGCAATTAACACAGAAAATGATTTAAAAAATGAATAAAATCATATAATTTTATTGTTAGTCTATTAAGTAATTAATTAATTTATTTATTTATTTAACACATTTTATTTATTATTATTATTATGTGTTGAATTCTTACCTTATTTTCTTAGTACCAAATAATAACAACAACGAGGCTTTGCCAAATTTGTATGTTAATTTAGAAGTCTATGGTTTCATTTTATTTATTTATTTGTTTGTTTTGTTTAAAGTGACTTATACCACTATTTTTTTATTACTGGTATAAATTATTTAAATGATATAAAATTTGATTATTATTATTATTATTATTAAGTATAAATTATGGCCTTAATTTCTTAACATCAAAAATAAATACATTTTAAACAAACTCTTTGACAAATTTCTAAGTTCATTGAAGGTTTATGGTATTTATTTGTTTGTTTAAAGTGGCTCATATAATTTTTTATTATTATTACTGATGTGATTTATATATATATCTTTATATTTAAATAATTAAAAAATACTTTTATATTATGTGTTGTTATAAACTACTTATAAATAATGATTTCTAAATATAATTTATTATTATTATGAATTCTGGTCTTGTTTTCCTTTAGTGCTGGTTTTTCATTTTAATGGATGAATAAGAGCATCTCACAGATATAATCCCAAAGCATCCAATCATTTATTATTTTTATTTTTTTTCTAATATTTCTTCATTATATTCATAATATTGCTGGGTTAGGCATTTTATTGGATCCTGAAGGACTGGATATAAACGGATATAAATTGATCTGACTCTTGAATTCAATCAAAATTCCTTAAATACCTCGGAATCATTTGAGCCCAAGAAGATTTCCAAATATGGTGAGGAATAACATCCGTTTTTGTGTAATGTTGATTTACCACAGTAAAACCATGCTGCTGTTGATAGGCTTTATTTCATAATGCGGCTGGAGGGGGGCGTGGCCCAGATCCACAGGCGCGTCTCAGGCCACGCCCACTCGCGCACAGGTGACCCGCCCAGGTGTGAAAGTCACCGTGCACTTCAGCAAGAACAAACACACCTGAGAGACCCGAGAGGACACGGATCAGCTCCACTTTCGACAGTGAACTCACTTCACTTCACTTGACGCTGCTTTTACTCCACAAGCGCTTGAATAGATCGATTATCGATCATCTGCGACTCGACAGTGAGTGATTCTGTGCGACCAGAAGGTCAAAGTGCGCCAAAGGTAAAGATATTTATCATTTCTGATGTTTAATATGAAATGTGAGCTGCTGTTGTTTCAGATTTAACAAGTTTAGGACATTTAAAGCGATTTTGTATAACAAAATAGTTTAAAATATATATATTTCAATCAAATATTATTAGAAAGCTGCATGACATTTACTATGGTAAGGCTATATAAAAGAAACATACAACCTTGGAAAATACTATGATAATACCGTAATGTCTATAATACCAATATATATATATATATGCTAAAATTAGTTTTAGAACCATACTAAATTTTTGGCATATTAACCAGTCTATTACCATGCTCTATAAGCATTTATAGGTTTATACACACACATGTACCATAGTAATCCATTATTTTTTGGATCTTCGAACATGTACCATAGTAATTGCATGGTAATCTGTTAAGCACTTTGTGGTATTGTATATAAATACCATTGTATATGCATAAATGAAAGTACAATTACATTGCCTTCCATTACCATCACTGTACTGTGGTATCAGCATAGTACTTTCTGTTCAGGAGGTGATAATTTGGTAATTATCGATCATCACAGACTGTATGTAACTTGTAAATGGTTTGTGTGAAGTGTAAACAAGAGACACCAGACTCGTCGAGCCGCATCTATGACAGTAATCATTAAAGAACCACATCAAGGTGTCAGCGCTCCGCTTTATTTGATGCTCGCAGTGTTTCTAGATCTTGACACTGCATTGAGGAATGCGATCCGCCCAAGAGGTGAAAGTGCTTATTGCTCTGGTATTTAACAGGACAGATTCCTTCTTTTCACTCGAGGACAGGCCTTAAACCAGCAGAACTAGAAGGAAGTATTGATGTGCTGGGTGTTCACAGGCAGTCCGAACAATAGCGGCAGGAGCGGCTCTATTGTGGCATGATAATTAGAGAAAACAAGAAAAATGCTGGTCAGCTTTATTCGGCTGTTTTTGCCCCGGTGACTCCCTGTTGTCACTAGGAATCATTCATATCGATCAGTTTCTATAAAATAGCTGGCTGGTCTTTAGCGCTTGTGTTTTTGGAGAAGCTTCTAGCTCAGCGTTTGAAAACAGTTATTTTAGACATAGATGAATTCATGACTTGAGGAGTAATGCGTCATAGTGAGGTTTGTTACGCAATGATTTACAATGTTTGACTAATTAATGTTCTCACCGGAGCATGACAAATCAACATTATTCAGGAGTGATTTGTGATTTGCTGTGATTACACGACCAGGCAGACGTGTGGACTTTGGAAGTTAAATGCATTAGCTACGATGTGGCATTCCTAGAGCTCAAACTGTAGATCATAGTTGTTCCAGCAATGACAAGGTCATGGGTTCGATTCCCAGGGATTGCATGGAGTTTTAGACAAATGTTCTTTTGAGATATTTGTTTAGGAATCTGCATTAATTGATTGATTGGTTTTAGAAGACACTGAAGGCAAAAACTTATCAAGTGATCTAGAAATGCTAAGATTTGGATAAAAGCTTATGACTAAATGTAAATGTAAGGTAATGGGTTCTGAACCCAAGGAATGCATTGATTTTTATTTATTTTTTACTATATTTGTTGTTTTTCTTTACAAACCTACATTTATTTTATTTGTTTGTTTGTAGAATATATTGAAGAAAAAACAACACGAGTTGCTCCAGCAATGACAATGTCATGGGTTCGATTCCCAGAGAATGAATAGATATTTAGACATATATTCATTTGTAATGTTTGTTTATGAACCTGCATGATTGATTGATTGATTGATTGATTGATTGATTGTAGAAGATACTGACAGAAAAACTCATCAAGTGCTTTAGAAATGCAAAGGTCATGGGTTCTAATCCCAAGGAATGCATTGATTTATTTTCTTTACAAACCTACATTTATTTAATTTGTTTGTTTGTAATAGCTATTGACGGAAACACAACATGAGGTGCACTAGCAATGACAAGGTCATGGTTTCGAGTCCCAGAGAATGATTAGATATTTTGACCTATACTGTATTCATTTGTTATATGTTGGTTTACAAAGCTGCATTTATTTATTGATTGATTGACTGTAAAAATACTGAATGAAAACTCAAGTGCTTTAGAAATGCTAAGGTCATGGGTTCTAATCCCAAGGAATGCATTGATTATTTTAAACTTACATTTATTTTATTTGTTTGTTTGTCGAAGATTTAGAAGAAAAAACATCATGAAGTGCTCTAGCAATGGCAAGGTCATGGGTTCGATTCCCCTCAGAAAAAAAGTATACCTTAAATGCAATAAGTCACTTTGGATAAAAAACGCTAAACATAATAATCAAACTTTTTTCATGTAAAAAAAAAAGTCTCATTAAATCCTTGAAATTAGATTTTTAGACAAATATATTTCTGAATCATTTAGTTACAAACCTACATTTATTGTAGGTGATATCTTAGGAAAAACATCAAGTGCTGCAGAAACACCAATATCATAGGTTCGATTCCCAGGGAATGCATACATTTTTAGACATATGTATTTGTGATGTGTTTCCTTTACAAACCTTGACTGTAATGATTGTAGAAGTTACTGAATGAAAAACACAAAGTAAATGCAAGGTCATGGGTTCAACTCCCAGCAAATTCATTGATCTGTAGACATATGTATTTGTGATGTGTTTCCATTACAAACCTTCATATTTATTAAATTATTTATTTAATGACAATAGAAGATATAGAATAGATCATAGGTTCGATTCCCAGGAATGATTCCTGATTGCTAGTGTATGTTTGCATCTCTACCGATGTGAGCTTACAGATCAGCTGCGTCTTTAAGGAAATCTTCTTGTAGACTTACAATTCAATAGAATGCAATAGAAATGCAATATTTTTTAAAGTGTTATTGTTTATACCATGGTAACTGGTTACATTTGAAGTACAATGTCAATAGAATAATATATGATATGATTAGTGTCAGTTCAAACTTGCTACAACAGCACCTTGTAGATTTGATTCAGGTGTTTGGACAAGGTTTGTTGTCTTAACTGCGGGAAATCGGTGAGAATAAGAGCTGATGTCTGATGTGAGGAATGTTTCCTGATGTTTTATTCTGAGTGACATCAACACACAGGTATACGAGCGCCGCCCTCGAACGCATTCTTTCATAACTTTCATTGTGCATCAAGTCAATCGTCTGTTTATTAAACCATCTGTGATGTTGCCATGGCGAACATTAAAGAACCCTATGACTCATGTGACAGAGGTGAAAGTGTAATTGTTACAATGTAACATTCCGTTTCCCGCCA
Organism: Carassius auratus; assembly: GCF_003368295.1. Taxonomy (NCBI): domain Eukaryota; kingdom Metazoa; phylum Chordata; class Actinopteri; order Cypriniformes; family Cyprinidae; genus Carassius; species Carassius auratus. Next base: position 186,716 of record NW_020526355.1, on the reverse strand, counting down.
TCCACAATAGAGCTGCAGGATCAAACCTCCTGTTATAAACACACATACGCCTTATTAGTCAAGCGCTGGCCGATGACATCATACAGGGTTTTAATAAACGGCCTTATTGAGCTGAATCTGTAATAGTGCATCAGAGGTGGACTATGATACCGCTGAGTGTTTTTTCCTGAATGTGAGGAATGCAGTTAACAGCCCTGTGAGCATGGAGCTCAAGTATGTTCAGAATGAAGGTGTCACCCGTCGCTTTTTATAGAAGCAAACACCCCAAATCAACCTCAGAAATATTTCAGGAGCTTGTCATTCTCCTGAGGGTTTGCCTTATAAAGCAGCATATTTCATTAGTGTTGTGCAGGCTCTTGTTTACACTGATGTTCTGCAATATTGAAGTGCAAGAATGTCAGTAAGTTTCTCAGCTCTTTTTGCATTTCTGTAATGAGATCTGAAGCATAAATTTGGTGCATATGCTCAAAAGAAGCACTGTAGTATTACCATGGTTTTATTGTAGTGCTTCCGTGCCAATATCGTTTTCTTTGCTGATAAGTGGTTATAAATTTGAAGTATATCATATGATTAGTCTCATTAAGTTTGTTAAAGTACCATAAATAAAACTAATGTTTTTTTTATTAATATTTTGAATTAGTGTAAATATATACATACATACATACATATATATATATATATATATATATATATATATATATATATATATATATATATATATATATATATATATATACATATATATATACATATATACATGTTCTGTTTTAATTAGTTTAATAAGATATTAAATAAATGACATTTTTATTAGATTTTATTATATTTATTTTATTAGATATTAGGGGTTGCAAAGGGACAGTAAATTTCAGGTTAAGTTTTACAAACTTTCCAAAAGTTTCCGAAAACTTCCCAGATTTTCCACCAAGTTTCCAAAAAATCCTTGGAAAGTTTCTGGAAATTTGCCTGGAAATGTTCCAACCCTTTGCAACCCTTGTTATTTTCATACATCAAGTTAATTAAAATGAGAAATGTTGTCTTGGCATATAGCTGATTAAATTAAATTAAGTTAAATTTAGACTCACAGTTCTGCTCCTCTTATTGCAGACACATCAGTTTTTCCCATCTGACTCTATCTCTGTTAAACTCAGTCGGGAAGTTACTGGTGCCAAACGATTGCACTGAAATTGTACGGTGGATTTGCTTTTAAACCACTTTCATTGAGGAACTGCTTGGAAATTACATTGAATTAGAAGTGAAATTAAAAGTAGAAAGGCTAAAATAGTATTTACTTGTTAAACATACTCCAGTAATTGTATAATGTTTTATTTACAGCTTCAAGACATACTAAAAGTACCTTAATATTACACACTCTTAATTTCCAGTTTTTAAAAAAATCTACAAATCCTTGAACTAGAATAAATGTGATTCTACATGCATTCATTTATGAGTGTTTAGCTCTTTTAAAAACATTTTTTTTTAAGTTTTAATATCTTGTGAGGCATTACTTTTTCAGCTTTTTTTGCGTGTATTTTTAGGATCTTTTATATTTTAACTTAAAAATAGTAAAACAAGGCTGATACAAAATGTAAAAGCAGTGTGTTTAATTTTGCATATGTATTATTTTATGTATATATATATATATATATATATATATATATATATATATATATATATTAGGGGTGTAACGATACGCGTATTCGTATTGAACCGTTCGGTACGACGCTTTCGGTTCGGTACGCGGTACGCATTATGTATACCGAACGGTTCGTTGGAGTATTTAATTATATTTGAAAAAAAAAAAAAAAAAGAGAGAGAGAAATATAATGATATGCATTCAACAAGGTAGCCCAATAACCCAAACAACGTAACAGGCAACGCCCCTGACACCCCCGAAGAAGAAAAAAACACCATCTTATATGTTTATGTTAGGCTACTCAGCAGGCGCTCGCTCACTCAGTACGCGCTGAAGGCTCGTTGCAAAATAGCCAATGCGTTTAACAGACTAGAAATGAGAAGATCCTCCAATAACCAACAGGTCTGGTGTTTGGGTGCACTTTGGATTCCCTTTAAGCTATAATGGTGATGGCAAGAGAGTGGTGGATAAAAAAACAACGGTATGTCGCATCTGCAACATGACAGGGTACACCAGCGGGATTACAAAAAAAACAAAAAAACACCAGCGGGAATATCTGGGATATATGCGTCAGTACTATCTGGGAAAAGACGAAAAAAAGGAGAAACATGCACGCAGCAAACTATCCCTGCAGCATTTAGACACTATAGCTTACAGGGAATCCAACCCAAACACCAGACCTGTTGGTTATTTTAGGATCTTATATTTCTGGTCTGTTAAATGCATTCGACATTTTGCAACGAGCCTTCAGCGCGTGCTGAGTGAGCGAGCGCCTAATTAGGGGCCGTTCACATATCGCTCCTAAAAACGCGTGGAAAACGCTAAGCGCGTCTTTCTCCTCCTTTCCAAAGCGCTCGGGCAGAAGCGCTCATGAGGCGTCTGTCTTTGCTAAGCAACAATGACGTGCTCTCTCCATGAGACGCGGAAATTTCAGCGAAGGATAAATGGATTTGCAGCTCTAAAAATCGCTTGCAGTAGCGCTGCTACTAAATTTATTTCAAAATTGCAATCCATATACAACTATGATCAGCTGATCCTTCATCTTGGCTGAGCTCTCAACGTTGTTACGGGAAAGGATGAAGCTGATTGGTTGGTTCTTGTCACATGACCCGCGGTGCGCTTGCGGCATTCTGAAAAGTTGAGATGTTTTTACATTTTGCTGTATCTAAAACTTATCGAACCGAACCGAACCGAACCGTGACATCAGTGTATCGTATCGAACCGAACCGTGAATTTTGTGAACCGTTACACCCCTAATATATATATATATATATACATTTTTTGAATAAAAGGCCTGAGATTTTAATCAGAAAAAAAGTGTACATTAGGATTATTATTGTTAACAAAAACGTAAACCATAAAAAATGCCATTATTCGAAAATATAAATATTATTTTAAAAAATAAATATTAACTGAAATAAAAAAATCTTAATTTTATTATTGATCAAAGTAATTATAAATGTGTTAATTGTGATATATTTACTGTTATCTAACCCAACTAGAAAATTAAAAAATAACTTATTATTGTAAATAATAATAATAATAATAATAATAATAATAATAATAATAATAATGCATTTGATCAATATATATATATATATATATATTAATTTTTTTTTTTCCCTTTTTTTTTTATCAACCAAACCTTATATTTGTCTAATTGTAATCAGTTTGTCAGTGGTAGAGTATTTAAGAGATGGATTTGGAGTGTTAATCATTGTAAGAATAAGCACTGATCTGTTTGCTCTGATAATGTCCCACTATAGAGTCACAGTGTGAAACCTCATCAGTGCTGTGTGAGTTTAAAGTGAGTTGTCTTCATCTGTTCTGCGTGTAATGATGGTTTTGGACGGTAAGGCCACTCCTTGGATTGACAGCAGGACTCTTCAGCTGAATGTGTGTTGGTTTTGAGTTGTCAGTCGTCTGTCAGAGCCTCCTTGTTTCTCTCTCTCGTCTTTCATTACGGTCTTATTTGCATGTGAAGTCGGTTGTCTGGTATTTTTTCCGCCTCCCTGAAGGATCGCCGTCCGTCTCGCAAACCCAAAACTTGGCAACCACCCAATATTTGGTCACCAATTATTTTTCTTGATTGGGCTTCTGTCTCCGGCACAATTAAGCTCCACATCAGGGCTAATTAGGATGGAGTTTGTAGGGTTGTTTTCGAAACTCAAAGGAAGTAAACTTTGTTTGAGGAGTGGATGTATATCGCCCCCTGTCTGCTGCTCGGAGATCATCCGGATCAGAACAGATCCAGATCCAGAGATGATGATGTTTATGTTCATTTCCAACATGTTCATGTATTTAATAATGTTTTAAAGTCCTGCTCATGTGGTTGCGTGTTTTTATGTACTTTTCAGTTTAGATTTTTAGCTCTTCAACAAATTTAATTTAAAAAAAAAAAAAAAAAAATAGAAATGTCTTCTTGACAACTATGTGATTCGGAAATAATAATAAAAAAAAATTAAAAAAATCTAAAGTATTAAAAAAAATTCTACTATTTTCATATATTTTTTAAAATATTTTGACATTTTTATATTCCTTTATTTTCTATTATTTAAGTTTTTGTAGCTTTGTTGTTTTTGTCATATTTTTATTAGTTTATTTTAGTTTACACCCCAATGTTTCTTTTTCTTTATTTAAACAAAAGGTACCAATTTATATAAATAAATACAAATTTTAATTATTGGTGTGCATTTTAAAATAAAATACTCTTCGTTTTTCTATTCAAAAATTTCAAACACACACACACACACACACACACACACACACACACACACACACACACATATTATATTCAAATAATGTTTCCCTTGTTGATGCAGTTTCTTTGGTTCATCAGAAATCTTGAATATGCATTGCATGCTTGTTATTTTGAGAAGTCTAGACGTCTAAATATATGTTCTTGTCTCCGTGTTTTTGTGTTTTGCTTGAATTATGGCTTGCAGTCAGTCGTATGAATCCATTGTTTCATTACAGTCTGTCTAAAGAATGTGAAAGCTTAAAGCAGACTGTCAGCAGATCGTCCGTCTTCTTTAGAAACTATGAAAGCAGAATCTAAATCCAGGTCGTCTGGACTGCACGGACAGCATGCGTTCAGTTGATCTAATAATTATCTGCACGCTCAGATGCTTGTGTTTTAGCGGCTGAACTGCATCTGCGTGAACTCTCCTCTCTGTAATCACTGCTGTATTGTTGGGCCGGTTCGACGAGGCTCTGATGGAGGATAAGTGGCCAGAGATGTGTTTGTCAAGCTCTTGAGATGGTCAACAAAAGGCCTTCCAGCTGTGCCACCTGACATCCGGCATCAGCACGTTCACTTCGGCTTTTATCAGAGAGAAGTGTGTAGCGATCGTCAAACAAGCCTCTGTCTCCTGCTGGAAACACAGATGAAGCTTTTAGTTTCTTCATGGGAGAGTTTGCTCATTAGTTGTGATGAACAGAGATGGTAATAATCATTTTCATCATCTTACATTTTATTTATATTTATATTTAATTTGCCAAACCTTTAACTGAAAATAAAAAATAAAATGTTTTATGAAGAATAATAAATAATAATAATTGTGTTAATGCAATTGTTAATATTAATTTTACAGTTAACAATTTTATATATATATATATATATATATATATATATATATATATATATATATATATATATATATATATTAAAAAATAATGCATTTTATTAATATTTGTATTTTTATTATTGTCAGATCTTTTACTGAAAAAATACCAAAAATTAATAATAATAATAATAATAATACATTTCATTAATATTTGTATTTTATTTTTATCAAACCTGAAAATGCTTATTATTATTATTGTCATTGTCATCATTATTATTATTAGTAGTAATAGTAGTAGTATTGTTTATTATTATTAATAATAATAAATTCAAATTTTCATATTTATTTTCATTCTAGCTTTTAACTGAAAAACACTAGAATAAATTATATCATTATTATTAATAGTAGTAGTATTGTTTATTAATAATAATAATAATATTTTTTTATATTTGTATATTATTTTCAATCTAAATTTTAACTGAAAAATATTAAATAAATGTTATACTTATTATTAGTAGTAGTAGTAGTAGTATTTATATGTTTATTTTCAGTCAGGAAAAATACTAAAGTAATTGCAATTTCTTGTTCTTCCCATTATCACTGTTTTATTATTATTTATAGTATTTTTTAACTGAACGATTTTAGATTTTTTACATTTGTGTATTTTTACTGCTCTGGTCTGAACGCTCTTATCTCCTGGTTCCTGCTCTATCAGCGCTGAGCTGGTCTTCTCCTGCTGTTGTGTAACGGTTCAGATGAACACCACGGTGTACTCCGTCTCCTAGCTGAGGGAATCTGGGAGTGTTTGGAATTTGTCCAGAAGTGACAGTTCTATTGCAGAATTCCAATGGAATGAGTCACGTTGTCATGGCAGCAGGTGTGTGAGGCTGTGATTGGTCAGCAGTGTCTCTGGGCTTCATTCAGACCCTCTGCATCATCTCCATCAGAACAGGACGAGACCTCTCACGCAGTTAAATCTGCAATAGTTCGCGTTAAAGCAGTTTTATTGACCAGAGCTCCACAAAGACACCAGCTGCTCTCAGGAAAAGACTTTAACTCTGATATTTAACCCCGGAGGCAGTGCACTAGATGAAACGCTGAAGGTCTGAAGGTCAAAGGGCACTGACAAACACCTTTGTTTCCGTCTGTAGCACCTGACTGATCCATCACACACAATTCAGTTCAAGTTTATTTGTTTAGTGCTTTTCACTATACAAATCATTGCACAGCAGCTTTACTGAAAATTAAGATTTTACAATATATTTAGTAGTAGCTGACTGTTTATTTTATTTTTATATTTAATATTTAGTTTTATTCATATTGTTTTTATTTTATTATTATTATTTTTAAATATGTTTACATTAATGTAGCATATATATATATATATATATATATATATAATTTAATTAATTTAATTTAATTTAATTTATATTTTATCTTCTTTGTGTTCCCAGCATTACCTGACCAATCACAGATAAAGATTTTATTTTATTTTATTTTATTTTATTTTATTTTATTTTATTTTATTTTATTTTATTTTATCGTGTTAGCTTTTATTTTGTTACTCTTTTTATATTTTTTATTAGTTTATATATATTTATTATTATTATTATTATTGTGTTCACAGCACCACTTAATCTTTTTTTTTAATTTAATTTGTTAATATATTATATATTTTATCATCTTTGCACCATCTGACCAATCAGAGACAAGCATTTTTATTTTTTTTAATAGTTAAAACATTTTTGTTTAGTTTTATTGATGTATTTGATATTTGTGTATGTCAGTCCTCAGTCAGATCAGGTTCTGCAGGTTGAAAAGTCTCCTGTACATTTATAAAACAATATGTTACAGAAGGAGCGTTGGTTATTGAGCATCAGAATGCATTTATCAGTGTTCAGTTGGTAATAATAAGCCAGGTGTCTTTTATCTTGAAGCCTGTTTGACCTGACGCAGAGATTATTGTATATTGCGCCACCTTTATGAGGAATTGTGTGGACCGGGTGTATTTGAGCTGGATTGAAGCTGTGTGTGTTTGGTAACCTCTTAAAACCGAGTGATATTTAAAACAGCCGCACCCACACACACACACACACACACCCTGCGGGAGAGAGAAAGTGTGTGTGTGTGTGTGTGTGTGTGCTTGAGTTGAATGCCCCTCCAGCACACGCCCTGTTCCCAGCATGCCTTTCACCTACATGCCACAGGACGCTGTCACACAGAACTTTGCACATGTTTTCATCTGCTGGACGAGTGACAGGCGAGGAAACCATGGCATATTTCTCCCCAAAATTATATTAAAGAAGCCTGTTTTTAACATCATTAACATTTTTTGCATTGTGACATTTTTCATGACATTCAGAGACCAGTCTGACAGGGCGCTCCACTCTGTTGATAATAAACAGTCATGCATCAGGGGGAGGGGCTTCCTCCTTCTACAGGACATCTGATTGGACGGAAGAATAACTCCAATCCTTCCTGTAAACTCCAGCGTGAGCCGCTCTGGTTAATACATGATCTAACTGAGGAATATTTACTGCGTTTATTAGCCTTAGCCTTTGCTCACAGAGCTCTTGCTTCAGTATCAGTGAGACTCTATTATAAGTTTTTCTAGTAGTTTGAATTTGATGTTATTTTTATGTTTCACTTTTTTATTATAATTTTTTTATATGCCTACGTAGTATTTATAAGGTTTTAGTTATTTTAGTGAATCACATAAAAAAAAAAAAAAAAAAAAAAATATATATATATATATATATATATGTTTTATGAATTTGCTGCAATAATTAATTTTTTGTTTGCACCTTTTTATGATATCACTGTTTGTTGCTTCAGTTTGCATGATCTGCTGGATTATTGTGGATGTCAAGCGGTTTTTATGCAATAAACAGACTGAAGATGATGAAGATGATGAGGATGTAATGGCCAGCCGTGGCTGTAATAAATCTGCTTGTTTTGCATGTTTAATCCAGTTTCATTCTGCAATCATGAGTCAAGAATAAGATATAAAAAAATCAGCAGTGATGTCATGTTTGGGGTGTTTTACAGTGTCAATTAATATTTCTGAAAATATGCAAATCAGTTTAGTAACCGTTGGAGTGTGCATTGCATCTTGAGATACTGTGTCGCATGTAATGTCACATGCAAATACATATTGCATGCTACAGAACAGAAATAGTAGTATGATATGGTAAAAAAATTATTCTAAATCATTCGGAAACCAAGAGATTAATGTGCACCATTTTATATATATATATAAATTTATATATCTTTTTTAAATTTAGTTTTTATTTGTCAGTTCAATTTAAATTTGTATTTTTAATCGACTTTTATTGAATTTTTATATGTTTATTTTCTTTATCTTTTCTTCTCGTTTTATTTTTTGTATTTAGTATGGTTTACGTCTTTTGTTTTTCGTTCTTTTTTATTTTATTTCTTAAGTTCTTTTATTTCTATCGATTTTTTTCTTTCTTTAATTTTTTAATTTTTTTGTTTTATTTTATTTTTTATTAAACTGCTTTAGTTTTAAATTTTCTTTCTGGTTTATTTAAAAAAAAAATCTTAATTTCTTCTATTACTTCTATCTATTTTTTTATTTGTTTCATTTATTTATTTATTATTATCTTTTATTTTTTTATTAAACTGTTTTAGTTTTATATTTTCTTTCTGCTTTATTTTTAAATCTAATGTATTTTCTTATCTTTTTTATTTATTTAGTTTTTTTTTTTTCTATTCAGTGTTATTCAGTTACCCCCCCCCCCCCAGCTAATATCTTATATATATAAGGTTGCTCATGCACCAGGATGTTTCTGCATTGATGAATGCGTGGCCGTCTCCAGTCCGAGGTGTGTGTGAGTGTGTGTGTGTTCAGATGGAGACGTGTTGTGATTCACATCAGCAGCAGATCGACAGATTGAAGTCTTCTGTCTGTGTTCGTCCCATCTGGGACTGAAATCTCCCAGCAGCTCCGAGGTCCAGCGCCGTCTGAGTCCATTAGTCATCTGTGTGTTATAGTGACACTTCATCAGCTTAACGTGTGTGTGTGTGTGTGTTTCAACAGTGTGTTTCTGAAGAGCACAGAGAGACTTCAAGGAGACTTGAGAAACTGATTAACTGAACTAACAGCAGAACGACACGAGAAACACCACGTGAGTGAGTACAAACACACACACACACATCAGAAATATGAATATCTGTGAGAATACATGAGTGTACATGAGGTAATGATGATGTAATGCGTTAATGTGGAGTGATGAGACACACAGGACTTGGATTAGATGTAATTATCATAGCTGTGCAAGCACCAGAGACTAATATTACATACTGCATCAGACTGATCCCAGCATGCTTTGCTGCAGAGCAATGAGACATCTGACACATTAGTGTGTGTGTGTGTGCGTGCACATGAGAGCGTGTGTGTGTGTGTGTGTGTGTGTGTGCGTGTGTGTGTGTGTGTGTGTGCGTGCACATGAGAGCGTGTGTGTGTGTGTGCGTGTGTGTGTGTGTGTGTGTGCGTGCACATGAGAGCGTGTGTGTGTGTGTGTCTGGTGTGTGTGTGTGTGTGTGTGTGTGTGCACATGAGAGCGTGTGTGTGTGTGTGTGTGTGTGTGTGTGTGTGCGTGCACATGAGAGCGTGTGTGTGAGTGTGTGTGAGTGTGTGTGAGTGTGTGTGAGTGTGTAAGTGTGTGTGTGTGTGTGTGTGTGTGTGTGCGTGTGTAAGTGTGTGTGTGTGTGTTGATCTCTGTGTAAACGCACAGCATGTGATTTACTTTCCTTCTCTCCTACTTTCTTTACATTTTTTACTCCTTTCATTCTTCTTTTCAGTTTAATGTAATTTTTTTTATTGAGTATATTGTTTTGTTAATAAAATATAAAAAATATTTTATATTTATATTTTATATTTATTTTTTTCAATTGTTTATTTTTATTTTTTTTTACTTTTATTTAATTATTTTAATCTTTTTTATTTTTTTGCTTTGATGTTTTTTTATATTTAATTTATTTAAATCTATTTTAAATCTTATTTATAATTTTTTTCTTTCTTAGTTTTTATCTTTTCTCTTGTCCTTCTTTTTTCCTGCATGCGTCTCTCATTCCTCTCTAATCCTTCGTTCTAGCAGCCGTTACGACTGAATTAACTCTTTTTTTAGGATGGTTATTAACCCTAAATCAGTCTGGTCCGAGCTCATGTCGATGCTTGTTCACGTTTGGGAAACTAACACCTGTTTTCTCTTCAAGAGTCAAACACACAGTCTGTGTAATCCCATGTCTTACACGTTTCATGATTGCTGAGACTTTATTTGGTGAACTTTCATTTTTAATCCGAACTGAAAGCACATGTTTTTGTACATTAAATCCTTTAAATCAGCAACAATAAAAACAAACATCTCATATTCAAAGAAAACTCAGATTCTTCAGACTTCTTTCTTTCTTTCTTTTCCTATTTATATTTATTTTTATTGTTTGTTATTTTTTTTATTTGTATTTACTGTTTTTCTTTTCTTTCTTTTCTTTATTTTACATTTATTAGTTTTTTATGTTCAATTGTTTTTATTTTGGTCTATTTAAAAAAAAATGTTTTATTTTATTTTTTCATTAATTTATTTTCACATTTTTCTTTATCTTTTTATTTTTCAAAATTAATTTCTTTTTATTTATTTTTCTTTCTATCTTTTTTATAATTTTTATTGTTTTTGTTTTTAACCCTTTCTTTCTTTCTTTCTTTTCCTATTTATATTTATTTTTATTGTTTGTTATTTTTTAATTTGTATTTATTGTTTTCTTTTCTTTTATCTTTTCTTTATTTTCTTTATTTAACATTTATTTGTTTTTATTTATGTTCATTATTTTTTTAATTCTTTATTTTTTCTTTTAATTTATTTTCTAATTTTTTATTTATTCAAAATGAATTAATTACTTTTTTTTTCTTTCTTTCAATCTATCTTTTTTTTCTTATTTTAAATGTTTTATCAATTATTCTTATATCTTTCTTTCCGGTTGAGTCTTGCATTGAAGTGTCGTCCTGCACGCAGCGAGATTCGTCTGGTTTCTGGGCTCATATCAATATGTCATTCATGTTTTCATAATTAATCACATGTAGTTGTTCGTCAGGTTTCGCAGATTCTTCTCCTGTTTAACTTCTTAATCATCTTTGGTTCTTCTGTGTTCCTGGAGTTCTCTGCATTTGTTTGTTGGTCCTCTCAGTGCTTTTATTTCCTGAAGCGTCCGTGTTCGTGTCCGTCCTCTTTGTGTGTTGTCTCTGGAAGGAGACGATGATCAGATCTCACCTCATAAATCATGGCGTCTGTGATGGAGAGGAGCGTTTCAGACAGATCCTCTCATTATCAGCCTCATCTGTCGCTCACGCCGCGTCTGATTGGTCCAGAGAAATCACAGCGCTCTAGTACAAGTGCTGATGAAACCCTAACCAGCCAAAACACTCAGAACTTCAGTTTTGTTTTATAAGATATCACAGTTTTTAGTTTTTTAACCAGATTCGACTTGCATCATTCCCAGG
>NW_020526355.1:0-170000 GCF_003368295.1 Carassius auratus | reverse complement strand
GCTTATGAGAAATGTTGCTTTGGCAACTATCTGAAATAAAAAAAAATTCTAAAATATTTACTGCCATTGAGATACAACTATAAATTGTATATAATTTTTTAATTTTTTTACATTTAATATTTTCTGATTTAATTTAAATTATATATTTTTTTGTCATATTTTATTTTAATTATGGCTACAGTTTTTATTAACGTTTAAGTTTTAGTTTATTTCGATATATTGAGTTAAACTAAATGAGATGCTGAGAACTTGCTGAAATATTGACACTATTTTATTAAATATTTTGAGATACATATTGTTATTTTTTTATGAATAATTAAATTTATATTAATTGTAATTGTAAAGTTTTAGCCATTTTTATAATGTATTTTTTAATGTAAATCTTTTTATGCATTTTTATTTCAGTTTATCTAATCTTTCCATCAAATTAATCACATTAAGTGATAGATTAAGTGATAATCCCCTCTGAGTGACCCGGGGGGGAGCCGGCCGCTCTGTTACCCAGAGATCAGTGCAGCGTCCCTGGGGAAGAGCGCTGAGCGAGTCCCTGGATTAGGCCTCAAATCACCCTCATTTCCATAATTACGCTTTATTAATTGATATATTGGATGATGGTGTATAGTGTGTGTGTGTGAGAGCGTGTGTAGTGTTTACTGACAGCCAGCTGTTTGGGATTTTTGTATTTTAATATAGGATTGGATTGTAAAAGAGCCGCTAGCGAGTATCAGAGCTTATATAATGTGAATTCATCACCTCTCGTCGACCCTGATCTCTTTAAGCTCACAGTAATAACGCAATTACATCTGTGCGGTTCAGTGGAACATCAGATCAGTTTCCACATGAGCAGATCGGAATCTGTCCAGAATTACACACACACACACACACACACACACACACACACACACACACACACACAAATACACACACACACACACGCACACACATATTTAGTTTGTTGTTTTAGTATATCAAGCTAAACTAAACTAAGTGAAAAAGAGGTTAAATTGCTACTTTAAATAATTTAAATAACAATTTAAGAAATAAATAATAAAAATTTAATTAGAAGTAGCATGTTAAACATAGCCATCTGTAAAATGTCAAATAAATATAGTTTTTTTTTTTACTATATATACACATTATTTCAATATTTTTGTCATGTGTTTGTCACACCAGAAAGAAAATAACTACTTGGAATTACTTTGCATAAAAAAAAAATTAATTGCACATTATTTTTCACAGATTTTGAAACTATGCATTCATGCATTATTATTGTTGTCCACAAACCCTTGAACAACAGCAGAGAAAGAGTTTGTGACCGAACTGAGGCAGAAACTAATAAAGTATACCAGTTTTCAGTAATAACTTGAGATGCATGCTAATGTTACATGCAAACACAAAAAAACTAGTGTGCTTTTTATGGAAAGAATGCACATGTTTGAAGGGTGTTTCGTGTGTTTTCACTCAGGATTATGACAGTTGCGTAAGTCTAGTGGGTGAAACGAAGAACATTTCTTCAGAAAAGCGAATGCAGTCTAGTGTGTGTTGAATCAGTGATGTATTTCTAGGGAAAAGAGAGGGAAGACGCATCAGTGCGTGTCTCCAAACACAATGCAGACGCTCAGAAAAGATCGTCCAAAGCGCGGAGCCTCGCGCTGGAGGACGAGGACTGGATCTGGACGGCCAATAAGAAGACGCCGCTGATCACTGGATCCAATCTGACGCGATCTGGAAGTGTTAAAGATCTTATATACAGGTTCGACGGGCCGCCGACGCCACCGCCACGCCTCGGCTCGCTCAAGATCAAACGGCACGACACGAGCGCACAGGATTCTGGGAAAATGAGACATGAAAGCAGGGAGGGAGGGAAGAACCAGAAGCAGAACCAGAACCCAGTCTCTGGTGAACCGTCCGAACCGGAAACACAAGAAAGCTCTGAGAAGAAACGCCACGCAGAAGAGCAGAAGAAGAGCGATGATAAAAAACAATCGTCCAGGCGCAGCAAAGACAAAGCTGTTGTTGTCTCTGATCCCGGTCTGGTAAGTGTCTGAGCCGCTCTCGCTCTCGGACCCGTCTCGTCCCGCCGGCCGATCTGCTTCACTGTGAATCTGAGTCCTGACACACATGAATCTGCTGCAGTCAGCCAATCACAGCCTTTGATTTCAGACACGCGCTTCATCAATCAGCCCACACTAATACAAACTCTTCTCTTTTTTTTGTCTGTGCATGCGCAGTATTGTTGATTCACTATCAGTGAGATTCTGTTATTTTATATTTACAGTCATATTTTGAATACGTTTTTATTGTTAAATGTCCCTTTTTAATCTTTTATATTTAATTAGGTATTTTTTTATTTGTTATTTATTTTAATTTTTTATTTATTATATATATATATATTTTTTTTTTTTTCAATTTACTTAAAGTTTTGGGAATTGTGATTTTTATTATTATTATTATTATTATTATTATGTATTTATTTATTTCCATATAGTTTTTTTTTCTTTCTTAAATTTCATATCACCTTTAGTCAAGTTAAGTTAGATAAAAATAAGATGTTGCCTTGACAAGTAGCTGAAATTATTATTATTATTATTTTTAATTTAGTTTAATTAATTTATTTTGTTCTTTTATTAAGGTTAACTAAATTTATTTATTGGAAGTTTTTATGACTATTTTGATCTTGTTTTTATATTTGTTTTATTGATTTTTTCTTTTTAATTATTGAAAGTTTAGTAATTTTGTTGTGTGTTTTCATTGTTATTATTATTATTATTAAGTTTTATATCAGTTTTAGTTATTATAGTACATCAAGTTAAACTAAATAATAAGGATAAATATTGCCTGGGCAAGTAGCTGAAATGAAATAAGTTTGTTTTTTACTTTTTTTTTTCATTTGTTTATGTTTGTATTTATTTATTTATTTATTTTCCATAAGGGACAGTGTACATTAATAAAAATAAATAAATAAAAGCTAAATTAAATGGCACATAATACACTGAAATAATCAAATTGTAACATAAATTGTTATAGCTGAAAGTGAAACAAGTAATGAACTTTTGTTGTTAGTTGTGTAATAGCCTTGTGCATGATGTGTGTGCTTCAGATGTGTGTGTTTGTTGTATCTCTGTGTTTGTAACACAACATGCATCTGATCTGCTGTAATAATTACTGTGTGTTGATTTATGATTGAAACAGCAGCTCTGTCCTCACTCGTTTGTGCTCTGATTCATGACGCTGAGCTTGATTTTCGTAGTTTAATGTTTAATTGTCTCTCATGCCTCTCTCTTTCTTACCCAGCATTCCACTCTTAACGGCGAGCAGCAGCGCAGCGGCCCTCAGTCCGAGGATGAGCCCACCACCCCCAAAGTCCGGCCCAACCCCAGGTACCAGCTCTTCCTGGGCTCCAACGGCTCCAGCCGCTCCAATGGGTCGGGGGACGGCGGCGGGAGCAACGGGAATCTGATGAGGGTCAGTTCAATGATGCGCGGATCCATGGAGTCGCTCTCATCCCGGGATTGGGACAGCATGTCCGACAGAGTGAGTCAAAACATCTAATTACTGCCTTAGTGAGTAATTTAAATGTTAGTAAAGAGCATAGTGTAGTACAGTATAGTATAGTGTATACTAGTCAACATTTGTAGGGGATCTACACCTTACCCTGAACCTAAAACCAAAATGCGTTCTTGTCTATTGCATAGCATAGCATAGTATAGCATAGCATAGTATAGTATAGTATAGTATGGTATGATATGATATGATATGATATGATATGGTATAGTATGGTATGGTATGATATGATATGATATGATATGATATAGTATAGTATAGTATAGTATAGTATAGTATAGTATAGTATAGTATAGTATAATATAGTATAGTATAGTATAGTATGATATGGAATGATATGATATGATATGGTATAGTACCGTATGGTATGGTATGATTTAGTATAGTACAGTATAGTATAGTAAAGTATAGTATCTTATGGTATGATATGGTATAGTATCGTATAGTATAGTATGGTATGATATGGTATAGTATCGTATAGTATAGTATGGTATGATATGATATGATATGATATGATATGATATGATATGGTATGGTATGATATGATATGATATGATATAGTATAGTATGGTATTATGGTATAGTATAGTATAGTATAGTATAGTATAGTATGATATGGTATGATATGATATGATATGGTATAGTACCGTATAGTATCGTATAGTATAGTATGGTATGATATGGTATAGTATCGTATAGTATAGTATGGTATGATATGGTATAGTATCTTATAGTATGGTATGGTATGATATGGTATAGTATAGTATCGTATAGTATAGTATGGTGTGATATGGTATAGTATTGTATAGTATTGTATAGTATAGTATAGTAAAGTATAGTATGATATGGTATAATATCTTATGGTATGATATGGTAGAGTATAGTATTGTATAGTATCATATAGTATAGTATGGTATGGTATGGTATAGTATAGTATGGTATGATATGGTATAGTATTGTATAGTATACAATAGTATAGTATGTTATGGTATAGTATAGCACGTTATAGCATGGTACGGTACGAAATGGTATGGCATAACATACTATAGTATAGTATGGTATGGTATCGTATAGTATAGTATAGTATGATATGGTATAGAATGGTAGAGTAGAGTAGGTATAGCATATTATAGCAGAGTAGAAAACTATAAAATGAATAATAAACTCTAATAGCATCTCAGTGATATTAATATGATAGAAACTAATGCTTTTTGCAATATTTTGGTAAATTATTCCACAACAGTTATGCAGTGCTTGGTTTGCATGTTTTAAAAAATAATTGGAAAAATATATATATTTTGCTTTAAATAAAACAATACATTATTTATTAATATATACACATGTTTATATTTAATACTATTTAAAAATATATATATTAAATATCTGTCACCGCAAAAGTTATAATTTATATCTAGAATTAAATTTTTGGCATAATTTTAATATAACCTGTTAATTCTATTATTGTAATACAGGCAGTTTTGTTTTATTTTAGGCTAACTATTTTTCAATTTTACAGGAATTATTAGTATTAATATTCTTTATATTATGCCATGCTCTAACAGTACAGTGATGTCTCTGTTTCTGTCAGATGGGTGGCTTTGAAAGTCCTCCCCGAGTTTTCAACAGTCCGTATTCAACGCTCTCACTGGACTACAATCCCATCAACAGAATGTCTGACTTCAAGGTGAATAAACTCAGTTACACAGATGCTAGTGAGTGTGTGTCCCTCTAGTGGACAGAACGTGTGTGTGTGTGTGTCCTACAGTCTCACATACAACACTTCACTCTCTTCAACAATGACTGTCTACTTCTATTAGAATTATATCGGCTTCTCTGACTTCAGATGAATTCAGGTTGCAGTGCTCTGATTGTGATTTGATTGGTCTGTCAGACACAGGAAGTGATGTCACCCACCTTCTCTGAGATGAACCTGTTTGGTCTGAACAGAAGTGTGAGTCCTGTTGGCAGTCCAGCTATGAACCAGCGCACACGAGTCCACGGATACGACAGTCTGCCCCGCAGACGAGACGTGAGTCTGCCGCAAATACATACGAGTCAATAAAATAACCAATCAATTTATATTACAATTATATGCATGTTAACTGAAAAAATTTAAATAAATAAATAAATATAAATATAAATATAAATATATATATTTTTTAAAACTGATTCTGTCTCAATCTGTTTCAAAATTTCAAACTATAAATAAAAATGTTTAGAAAATATATATTTTTTTAATACTGAATATTGTATATAAATATGAAAACTAAAAAACTAGTCAACAAAACAAACTTACTGTAATTAAAATTTACTAAAACTTTGAGAAAAATTCAAATAATTTAAAAACCAAATAATAAATAAAAATAAACAAAAATCTAAATATTAATCAAAATATTAAAATAAAATAAATAATAATGTATGTAAATACAGTATAAACATAATATAAAGATTACAAATAAAGATTTATATAAAGATGCAGTCAACATACATAAATATAAATGTAATATTAAAATAAACAAAATAAAGTGATCAGTTTGTATTGAAATAAATAAAAACAGAAAGAAAGAAAGAAATCAATTAATATTAAAACTACATAAATAATGCATATAAATATAAATGTAATATGTATTCAAACAACATTAATAAACTATATTTATTGTATCTGTTACATTTTATATAGGTTTTCTAACAAATAATACAATAAATAATTTATTAAATGCACTTATTTATTAAATAATTAAAAGCAATAAAACAATAAACAGATGTTTATTCACTGAGCACCTTTATGTCCCAGAGGATGATTTTCATTAAACCTCATGTTTTCTCTGTTGAAGGCGACTCCAAGTCAACTCATGCAACGAAACAACCAGCCGAACAAACTGGATTTCATCCAGGAGCTGACCAAACAGCTGGACGACTGTCGCAGGGTACGTGTGCAACACACACTCATCCATAAAACACACTTTAATTCACATGTTATGCACAATTGGTCATATGCCTTTATGAATACACTGATGTCCAGGTCAGGATCCATGCACATTAGCTTTAACCCGTCTGTTCATGTGCTGCAGAGGAACCAGTTTCTGGAAGCGGAGAGCATCGAGATGGAGAAGGAGAGGAACCAGATCCGCTTCGAGATGCGAGGTCTGCTGGTGAACAACGAAGATCTGCTGCGGACGAACACACAGATGCAGGGCGAGACCAACCGTCTGCGAGAGAAGATCGTGGAGCTAGAGAGCAACAACAACGTCATGCAGGAGCGCTTCAGAAAGATGGAGGTACAGACACTACCTACAACACCCTAAACACACCCCGCTGCTCGCAGGTCATCAACACGTGTGTGTGTGTGTGTGTGTGCAGATAGAGCTGAAGGAGGCGCGCGAGGTGATGGTCGAGGCAAACACTCAGGAATACGCCTTCAACTTCCTGCAGCAGACGCTCAAGAACAAAATACAGGACACTGAGGTGCGGAAAAGAGCGTTTACATCACAAATAAATATGCTTCTCATTACTTTCAAAGACAAAATAATAATACAAAATATATTTTATCATTATTTTATGTTCATTTAATTTTATTATTATAGTTTTTATTTTTTGCATTTTATTTTTTCTACTTTTGTGATTTCCATTTTTTATATTATTTAGTTTATTATTGTAATATTTATTTATTATTTGATTTTTTCATGTTTATTTTATAAACCCCATAAAAAGACTTTTCAGGAATGTAACCGTAATGTCAAAAAAAGGTTAAATTAATTAAATAATATCCTGAAATAACCATAAAAAAATGGCAATAAGTTTTATTTATTTTATTCTTACATTTATATGTATATTATTTTTTTATATTATTCTTACATTATTGTACATTTATTTATTTATTTATTTTATTATATTATTTTGTGTGTATTATTTATATTTTTATATTTCTTATTATTTTAAGTTTTTGTTCATAAAACAAAAGGTAATTTGTTGTATTATTTATTTTTATTATTATATTAATTGGATTTTTATTATTATTATTATTTATATATTATTTATTAGTTTTTTGTTTGTTTTTGTGCTTTAGTAATGCACTGCAGCTAAATGCTAAATGCGTTTCAAAAGCTAATGACATTTAATAGGCAAAATGTAAAATTAGGGCTAATAATAATATCATTTTACATCAAGTAACTAGTTACTGGAAGCTGCTCATCTGGGCTTTATTTGCTGCGTGAAAATGAATGAATATAACTTTTGTTGGCCTTTTTTTGGGAGGTATTCTCAAGTTGATCTTCTGTGTGTGTGTGTGTGTGTTTTCTTCAGGAAGCTCTGGAGAAACAGACTCAACACAGTCAGACTGTGTCAGAGAAACTGTGGCTCGCCGAGAGAAACCTGGAGGAGCTGGAGCTGGAGAAGGAGACCAAGGCCAAGAAAGCTCTGGAACTCAGCAACACTGTGTCCAGACTGGAGAAAGAGGTACACACACACACACACACACACACACACACACACACACACACACACTCTCTCTCACACACACTCTCTCTCTCTCACACACACTCTTACTCTGTGTCAGCTGGCAGAGGCTCTTCAGGAGGGGAACCAGGCTCGAGCGGAGCTGAGTTTGCAGCAGAAGCTGAGAGCTGATGTTCAGCTGCGGATGGAGGAGCTGGAGGAGAGCGTGCTGGAGAAGGACCAGGAGCTGCTGCGCCTCACACAGATTGTCAGCAGACTGCAGGGAGAGGTTCGACTCACACACATCCATATCACTTCTCAGAGAGATCAGTACTGCCATGCAGTTATGATGAAACAAGAGATTTCTGTTTCAAATAAACACTGTTCTCTTGAACTTTCTGTTCATCTGTGAATCCTGAAAAATAATGCATCACAGTTTCCACAGAAAATATTGTGCAGCACAACACTGATAATAATCAGAAACGTTTCTTGAGTAAATCATCATATTATTCTGATTTCTGAAGATCATGTGACACTGAAGACTGGAGGAATGATGCTGAAAATACAGCGCTGCATCACAGAAATAAATTACACTTTAACACAGATTCACACAGAAAACAGCTGTTTTACATTGTAATAATATTTCACAATTTTTCAATATATTTTATCAAATAAATGCAGCTTTGATGAGCAGAAGAGACTTCTTTCAGAAACATTATCAAACTGTATCAATGGCAGGCTTTTAAATATTAGTGTGTATCATACAGTAGTACTGTAGAGTCATGCGCGGGGTTAACTAAAGATAAAAAAAAGAAAAAAATCCGAAATAAAATAAAAAATAAAAACTTCAAACTCCTTTTATTTCAAGAGAAAGAAAGTATTAAAAAACTTAAGAAATACACAGACATATTTCATAATAATAATAATAATAATAATAATAGTAATAATGCCAAAATCACTAAAACAAAAATTACTTAAAATAGAAATTAATTAAATTAAAAAAATTACAAAATTAAATGACATAACTATTAATTTTTTTTAAGCATTTACCATTTTATGTGCAAGACAAAAGATGCAGTGCATTACTGGAGCACAAGAACAAAGAATAAAAATAATCCAGCAATAAAATAATAATAAATATGAAATGTGTGTGTGTGTGTGTGTGTGTCAGGTGACGTATAAGCTGAGTGATAAGGAGCAGACGCTGGAGGAGGAGATCCAGCTGCGAGAGCGTGTTCAGCTGCAGTGTAAACAGGCCGAGAGGACGGTGGAGGATCTGCGCATGGAGCTGCAGACCCTGGGACAGTCCCGAGACGAGCTCTCCAAACAGCTGAAGCTGGCTCAGGTACGGCGCTGACGCCACACACACACACACACACACACACACACACACACACGAGCTCCACTGACAGAAGCGCACGCATCTGTGTGTGTTTCAGGAGAAGATCATCGATCTGGAGGCAGATCTGGAGGAGCTGCAGGAGAACGAGCAGCGATCGGCGGCCAAACACAAGAGAGCTCTGGATCAGGTCAGAAACCGCTTCACACCCAGAGACCAACATCAAAACTTCATAAGAAAAATAATAATAAAATTAGATGATTTTTTTTTACATTGTCAATATTTTTTTTCCTATTATTATAAACGTTTTAAGAAATTATGGATTGAATTGATTTGGCTTTTTTTCAAATTTATTATTATTATTAAAATTAAATAAACACCGAGAGACCAACATCAAAACTTCATAAGAAAAAAAAAATAGATTTTTTTTTTTTTTTACATTGTCAATATTTTGATTCCTATTATCATAAACGTTTTAAGAAATTATGGATTGAATTGATTTGGCTTTTTTTCGATTTTATTATTATTATTAAAATTAAATAAACTGTTAAACCAAATTATAAAAAAAAAAATGTAAACACAGAATTTGGGTAAAATTAAATGGATTTTATACGGCCCAAAAATACATTTTTGTTAAACTTTAATTAAAACCATGAAATGTATATCATTTAACAACATTTTATTAATTACATTTGTTTCATTCAATTATTAAACATTTATGTAATTGTGTCAAAAACGTCAGAAAAGAAAAACACTAGTATAGTACTGCACACTATTATAGTGTTTATTAATATATTAAATTAAAATGTTATATTTACTTTTTATTTTAATGTTAGTTAAAAGTTCTATTAAATTTGTTGTGCATTTTTGTTATTTTTATAAAATTATTTAGTTATTTTGAGTACATCAAGTTAAACTAAATTTTTTAATTTGGGCTTAAGAAATTCTATTGATATGTGTGTGTGTGTGTGTGTGTGTGTGTGTGTCTCAGTCGGAGCAGCTGCAGATGAAGCTCATCCAGGAGAAAGATCTCAACAATCAGCTGGAGGGTGACAAGGCCATCCTGGAGAGACAGGTGTGTGTGTGTGTGTGATAATATATTAATAGAGTAATTGAAATTGAGTATATCTGCTGTACTGATGCTGATGCTGTGTTCAGCTGCGGGATCTGCGCAGAGAGATGGAGGAGCTGCAGAATAACAGAGTGGAGGTGGACTCCATCAACAGAGCCGAGATCAAAGCCAGAGAACTGGAGAACACACTGAGAGCCGAGGAGAGGTCAGACACGCTTCATCACTGTAATATCTAATAATACTTCAGCTAATAACAGTCTGAATGATGGGTCGGCTGTGATTCTCCTCAGGAGTAAAGTAGTGATGAGCAACACCATCAGCAAACTGGAGAAGAAGATCCTGGAGCTGACGGAGCAGATGGAGGAGGAGCACAAGATCTCCAGCGAGCAGAGAGAGCTGGTATGATGAAGATGACACATCCACACCAGCAGAGGGAGACACAGCATCACACACTCACACACACACACACATGAACAAAGAGTGACAAACTGAAAAATAATCAGTTTGAGAATTCAGCAAAAAAACTAAACCGAACTCTTTCACTCACAAAGAATTTCTGCACAATTATGAAATATATGAATTATAAATAGAAATTAAATATATATATTTTTTTCTTATTTATTTATTTTTTACAGAGAAAAATACATTTTGTAGTGCTGTTCTCATAGTGTTAGTGGTTTGAACAAACCCACAAAACTTACTGTAGTATTAAACATCAGTAGGGAACTAGTTCCCTCCACAGAATTTAAACAAATCAATAATAATACACAGATATTACTATCACAAATCAAACATGTAAATTGTAAGCTATAAACATGCAATTACAAGAAAAAAAGTTGCAAAATTCATATTTATTATTTAAGAAGTGTTTTTTGTGTGTTCTGTGTGTTCAGATGAATCAGCGAATCCGTTCACTGAAGCGGCAGCTGAACGAGGCAGAGGAGGAGGCGAGTCGACGGGACGTCCAGCACCGAATGACACACAGAGAACTGATGGAGGAGAGAGAGACTAACAGCCGTCTGCAGAGACAAGTACTGGACCACCAGCTGCAGAACAAGTGAGACACACACACACCCGCGTTTGTTTTTTTGTAAAGTGTGTTCATCCCATAGGTGTAATGGTTTTTATTCTGTACAAACTGTATATTCTATGACCCTTCACCAAACCCTACACCTAACCCTAACCCTCACAGGAAACTTTGTGCATTTTTACTTTCTCAAAAAAACTCATTCTGTATGATTTATAAGTGTTTTGAAAAATGGGGACATGGGTTATGTCCTCATAAGTCACCCTCTCCTTGTAATACCTGTGTCATACCCATGTCATTATACAGAGTTGTGTCCTGATATGATACAAAAACAAGAGCACACACACACACACACTCTCACACTCACAATCACAAGCTCACACTCACACTCTCTCACACGCGCTCACTTTCACATGCTCACTCTCTCACATGTGCGCTCTCACACAGTCTCACAAGATCACACACACTTACACTTTCTCACACGCGCTCGCTCACACTCACACTCTCACACACGCTCACTCTCACTCGCTCACACACACACACTCACACACGCTCACTCTCAGATGCTCTCACACGCTCACACACTCACACACATTCAATCTCACCCGCTCACACAATCACTCTCTCACACGCACTCACTCTCACATGCTCACACACACTCGCGCTCACTCACACATGCTCTCACACACTCACTCTCACATGCTCTCACACACTCACACACACTCGCGCTCACTCACACATGCTCTCACACACACACTCTCACATGCTCTCACACACTCACACACACTCGCGCTCACTCACACATGCTCTCACACACACACTCTCACATGCGCTCACTCTCACACACTCACTCTCACACGCTCACACTCACATGCTCACACACGCTCACACACTCACTCTCTCACACACGCTCACACTCGCACACTCTCACATGCTCTCACACACTCACTCTCACACGCTCACACTCACACTCACATGCTCTCACACACTCACTCTCTCACACAAGCTCACACTCGCACACTCTCACATGCTCTCACACACTCACTCTCACACGCTCACACTCACTCTCACATGCTCTCACACACTCACTCTCACATGCTCTCACTCTCACATGCTCTCACACACTCACACACTCACACTCTCACATGTGTTCACTCTCACACACTCACACTCACATGCTCACACACGCTCACACACTCACTCACACTCTCACATGCTCTCACACACTCACTCTCTCACACACGCTCACACTTGCACACTCTCACATGCTCTCACACGCTCACACTCACACTCTCACATGCTCTCACACACTCACTCTCACACGCTCACACTCACACTCACATGCTCTCACACACTCACTCTCTCACACAAGCTCACACTCGCACACTCTCACATGCTCTCACACACTCACTCTCACACGCTCACACTCACACTCTCACATGCTCTCACACACTCACTCTCACACGCTCACACTCACACTCTCACATGCTCTCACACACTCACTCTCACATGCTCTCACTCTCACATGCTCTCACACACTCACACACACTCGCGCTCACTCACACATGCTCTCACACGCTCACACACTCACACTCTCACATGTGTTCACTCTCACACACTCACACTCACATGCTCACACACGCTCACACACTCACTCTCTCACACACACTCACACGCTCACACTCGCACACTCTCACATGCTCTCACACACTCACTCTCACACGCACTCGCTCTCACACGCTCACACTCACACTCTCACATGCTCTCACACACTCACACACGCTCACACTCACTCACACATTCACGCTCACAAGCACACACTCTCTCATGCACACACTCACTCCCATGCACACACATGCTCACACACACACTCTCTCTCTCTCACACACACACACACACGTTTGTTTTTGTGTAAAGTGTGTTCATCCCACAGGTGTAATGGTTTTTATTCTGTACAAACTGTATATTCTATGGCCCTACACCAACCCTACACCTAACCCTAACCCTCACAGGAAACTTTGTGCATTTTTACTTTCTCAAAAAAACTCATTCTGTATGATTTATAAGTGTTTTGAAAAATGGGGACATGGGTTATGTCCTCATAAGTCACCCCTCACACACACACACACACAAACACACATATATACACACTCACACACACACATTTTTTTGAATTGTGGGCACATACCATAGGCGTAATGGTGTTTATACTGTAGAAACTGTGTGTGAGAGTCCTAGACCTAACCCTGGCCCTCGCAGGACACTGTGCATTTTTTCTTTCTCAGAAACCCAACTCTGTATGATTTATAAGTGTTTTGAAGAATGGGGCCTCGGGGTAATGTTGATGTTATTTTGTTAATTTGTCCTGCAGGAGGAAAGAGTCCAGACACACTCTTGAAAGCCTGAATCTGAACCTGAGTGAGGATGATGTTGGTAAAGAAGAGGAAGAGAAGCAACAGAGTGAGTCCCAACCCACAGAGAAGCAGATCACTCAGGTGTGACTGGACCCCAGCCAAATCCCCCTGTAAACCTGCTGTTTCCCCTCAACTATCAAAGACTTCAAACCAAAACATTCACACAAACTACTTGAGTCCAGGTCTCATGAGAGAGACCGGATCCAGAGATGCTCTGCGTGAACAGGAAGTGGAAAACACTGTGGGAAAGCTCTTTCCTGTGGACTGACACTCTTAGGGTTTTATTGAGAAGCTCTTTCAGGAGACTCTGCCAAACCTGGTTACAGTAAGCTACCGCGTGCATTAGTTCTCTATCAAGCTCTCCTTTCTGTTTCTGTTGTTATTTTCAGTTCAATCAGCCGTTTACATTATGCATATATTAATATAATGGAGATTATGAAGTGATGAAGTGTTTGAGATTGATTTGCATGCGTTCAGCGATCAGGACAGCTGATGTATGGACCTGTGCTGATTGTATTCTGCTGAAGGTTTTTAGGGAATCCTGTTTATTAAGTGTTGATGATGCTGTGTGTCTCTGAAACACAGCAGCAGTTTCTGCTCCAGGGTGTTCATGTGTACTACCGCATGGTAATAAAATATTATAAACCAAGATGTTTTTTTTTTTGGTCTATAACTTAAAATACTGGCATTAACTGTCAATTAATAAAATGACAAAAACGTTTAGTTTATGTCTCACTTGTCAGAGAATACAAGTCATAATTGTTGCATTTTAATAATATATATAAATATATATATATACTGTATATTGATGAAAAAAGCTGTTATTTTGAAATGTATTTTAGTAAAAAAAAAAAAAAAATTTAATTGTATGTGTATTTTGAAAAATACATATTGAAGTATATTTTAAAATGCATTTGAGAATTCTATATATTCATCATTCAGAAATGGACCATTCAAACTCGAGATGATTTTTTCCTCTTTATTCTTTAGTAACATGTTGCACGCATAACAAAAAATAAACGCTCTCAAAGGAAACCGAAGAGTTAATTTTTTTAACCGGTTGTGTTGTTTTCTGTACCGTGATGCAGTAAAAGAGTCGGGCAGCGTTTCATTGGTCAGTAGATCTTTACAGGCACGAGGAGAGAAAACCCTTCAGTGTAAACGTCAAGAGAACAACATCACTGCTCATAAAGCCATTCCTGAAACCACACGAGGTACTAAACCAGTAAAACAGCAAAGCTCAGTCAAGCCAAGCAGGAGTTCAGTAGAAACACGATGCAGCGCTCCAGAGATCTTCATGATCAGACATCACCATGCTCCATGATGTGATTATGGCACACGATGAGTTAAAGTTTGGCACCAGAAGATAGAAATCAAATCAAACTAGCACAGAATTAACCATCTCAATCCCAGTACAATCATAACCAAACCAGCTCATATTTCACCCCAAACTCACAAGACAAATATAAGACTTGATATGCACTAAGAATATTAAACTTATTTTAAGTTACATTTTTTTGGATTGTAATTTCACAAATGTGATGAACATTTTTGAAAAAACATAAATTGTGATTTATACATCCATAGTATTTATGCAGCCTTTTTTGCAGATTTAAACATTATCGTGTTTATGATATTTTGTGAGAATGAAAAATAAATTGACTTTTTTTTTATTTTTTGAAATTTGGAATAGAGATAATGTGAATGTATTTTTTTTTTATCTATGGTGAAATATGAGATATCCATGACATTCACAAAAAAGGTGATTTGTACAAGAACACGTCCAGGTCATATTTCACCCCAAAAAGACCAAAAATAATCATATATTGTTCATTAATAAATGTTTGCAATGCAACAATTTCAATATTTAATAAAAAAAAAAAAAAACTTTTTAATTGATTTTTTTTTCATAAAATTGTAATTACTACAACTAAAACACACACACAGAAATGAGAAAAAAATATTTAAAAACTATTCCAGAAAAACTAAAAAAAAAAAAAAATCATGAATATGATGTCACAATGTGAAACATCCTACCGATTTTGAATTTAGGGTGAAATATGATGTTGACGTAATCTGCATTACTTAGCCTGTTTATGAGATGTTTCCCAGATGTTCAGAATCCACTCACAAACACAGAAACACACCGCACATCTCCAGCTAATCATTTGCACTTGTTTGCATGAATCTGAACACAAGCTAAGAGGACTGAGACGTGAATATGCAACATCCATGCTTCCAGTTTCTCCAGAGCTCTGTATGGAGCGTTTGATTTGGGGATCGATCGTGTTTGGACATCAGTCGCGTGTGACCGCATGCAGCGACACGCATGAACACGCAAGAACACGCAAACATTCACAAGCTCACGTCAGTCATGCACAGGCTTCGGTTCAAGCCAACACTCTGACAGCAGTCTTTCCTGTTTATTTGATCAAAAATACTGCAAAAATTCTGAAATATTATAAGAATATAACACCGCTGTTTTCTATTTGAATTTAGCGTAAAGTGTAATTTATTTCTGTGATGCACACCTGTTTTTTCAGCAGTGTCACATGATCTTCAGAAATCAGAATAATATGCTGATTTACTGCTCAAGAAACATTTCTGATTATTATCAATGTTGAAAACACTTATCAGAAATAGTTTTGTGGAAACTGTGATAAATTTTATTTTTCGAAAGAAAAGCATTTATTTGTAGAAAGTAGAAATATTTTGTAACACTATAAATGTCTTTACTATCACTTTTAAGCAACTTAATGCATCCATTTTTTTACTGTGTGTGTGTGTGTGTATATACATATATATATATATATATATATATATATATATATATATATATATATATATATATATATTCATATTATATATATATATAAAATTACACCTAATGCATTTGCAACATTTAAATGACTAATATATGTATACAATAAATAAGTAAATAAGATATACACATATTCTTGAAATAAGCTCAAATTTGACATAATAATTACTACTAATATTACTCTGCACTTCAAAATAAAGGTGAAAAAAATCATATCAAAGTTTCCACAGAAATTTTGGGCGCCTTAACTGTGTTCAACATTGCTAATAATCAGAAATGTTTCTTGAGTAAATCATCATATTTTCATGATTTCTGAAGATCATGTGACACTGAAGACTGGAGGAATGATGCTGGAAATACAGCTGTGCATCACAGAAATATATTACACTTAAACAGAGATTCACATAGAAAACAATAATAATTTTTCAAATTTGTACTGTTTTGACTATATTTTTAACCAAATAAAAGCTGCTGTGGAGAGCAGAAGATACTTTTTTTTTCAGAAACACTAAAAACTCTTAATTATTCTAAATTCTGTCTGGTAGTGTATGAACGTCGTTCAGCTCTCTCTGAGTTTTTATGTACATTCATTTAGATAATGAGTGTCCAACTCCAGATTATGGCCACATCAGGTTTTTATCTCTATATGAATATTTCAGATGCATTTCCTGACAGTAATAATCTGGGCTAAATGTGGACGGGTTATTGAAGATGACGAGGCAGTCCCACAGCTCTCACAGACTCAGTCCACACACATCTGTAATACAGTAGGCCAGGAGGATCCGGATGGGTGCCGTCGCTGCTTTAACACGCACACTTCTTCCCGTCGGCCGCTGCGGTGTCCAGTTTGCTGCTGCCGTCGGTGTTTTGTGCGTCCGCCGAAGGTTTGTCCACACACTGCTCCATCCTCTTCATCACCAGATCCAGCAGCGTCAGGACGGCCTTGTCCACCTCCGCTCCGGTCGCCGCACTCGTCTCGAAGTAGGGGATTCTGGGAAAGAGGAGACAAAGACAAACATCAGAAGAAGAACCTGGATTTTCTCACACACATACAAACAATACATGTTCTGTTATATAATGACAGACATCCACATACATAGATATGTGAAATTGAAAATAAAGGCAACGCTTAACAATAAAATGTAACAAACAAGTATTTTTTGAGCAGTTTATATATACATGTATACTGTTATGTGTGTGTGTGTATATAAAGTTTTTTTTTTTTTTTTTGTGAATACATTTTTGCCACCTTTTATGTCTTCAAATTAATCCAGGCATAAAATTTTTATCACGTTCCGAAATGTAACTAAGTACCACCAAGAAAGTAAATAAGATGCAGACAAAATTACAATTTTAGGCAATCATTACTATATTTAATAATTACAAATATTTTTATTTATTTTACTACTAATATTTGTTTCTCTTTAAAAAATGGCAGATGACCAGGAAACTTTGCATTCAAGTTATTAATTTCACCAGTTGATGCATTGCTTGGGAATCGAACCCATAGCCTCGGTGGCATGATTTACTGCTTAAACCAGAAGAATGGTATGATAGCTAATAAACAATTATGATGTGTTTGTATCCGGCCAAGCAGAAGAACGGACGTTTTTATGACAGAGCAGCATCAGCAGATGAAGCTCAGACTGATTCAATAACACCACAGAGACAGTCATTAGTTTTCACATTAGTCTTTACACACAACAGGAAGTGCATGACTGTGTTTTCATCACCTCGCACACACAAACACAAACACACACTCACCCGTATTTGTCTGCTAGTTCCTTCGCTTGTTTCTCCTGGACTTCTCTCTGGTCATTCAGATCAGCTTTATTACCCACAAGAACAATATCTGGGTTCTCACAATACGCGTTTGCCTGGAGCTGACCTACACACACACACACACGTGCGCGTACGCGTGCGCGCGCACACAAAAACAAGAAGTAGAGGATAAAGATTAGGAAGATGAAGAAGGAAGAGGAAAATTGAATTTGGAAAAGAAGAGGATGAAGTAGATGAAGAAGAGGAAAAGTTAAAGGTAAAGAAGAAGAAAAAAACAAGCACTGTAAGTGAGAATCCCGTCTACAGTGAGTCTGTTAATCTGGTTAGTGCTATTTAGTGCTGGTGAGTGGTGGTGAGTGCTGGTGAGTGCTTGTGAGTGCTGGTGAGTGGTGGTGAGTGCTTGTGAGTGCTGGTGAGTGGTGGTGAGTGGTGGTGAGTGCTGGTGAGTGCTTGTGAGTGCTGGTGAGTGGTGGTGAGTGCTTGTGAGTGCTGGTGAGTGGTGGTGAGTGCTGGTGAGTGGTGGTGAGTGCTTGTGAGTGCTGGTGAGTGGTGGTGAGTGCTTGTGAGTGCTGGTGAGTGGTGGTGAGTGCTTGTGAGTTCTTTTGAGGGCTGGTGAGTGGTGGTGAGTGCTGGTGAGTGGTGGTGAGTGCTTGTGAGTGCTGGTGAGTGGTGGTGAGTGCTTGTGAGTTCTTTTGAGGGCTGGTGAGTGGTGGTGAGTGCTGGTGAGTGGTGGTGAGTGCTGGTGAGTGGTGGTGAGTGCCGGTGAGTTATGGTGATTGGTGGTGAGTGCTGGTGAGTTATGGTGAGTGGTTGTGAGTGGTGGTGAGTGGTGTGAGTGCTGGTGAGTGCTTGTGAGTTATGGTGAGTGGTGTGAATGCTTGTGAGTGCTGGTGAGTGGTGGTGAGTGCTTGTGAGTTATGGTGAGTGGTGTGAGTGCTTGTGAGTTATGGTGATTGGTGGTGAGTGCTGGTGAGTGCTGGTGAGTTATGGTGAGTGCTTGTGAGTTATGGTGAGTGGTGTGAGTGCTTGTGAGTGCTGGTGAGTGGTGGTGAGTGCTTGTGAGTTATGGTGAGTGGTGTGAGTGCTTGTGAGTGCTGGTGAGTGGTGGTGAGTGCTTGTGAGTTATGGTGAGTGGTGTGAGTGCTTGTGAGTTATGGTGATTGGTGGTGAGTGCTGGTGAGTGCTGGTGAGTTATGGTGAGTGCTTGTGAGTTATGGTGAGTGCTTGTGAGTTATGGTGAGTGGTGTGAGTGCTTGTGAGTGCTTGTGAGTGCTGGTGAGTGCTGGTGAGTTATGGTGAGTGGTTGTGAGTGGTGGTGAGTGCTTGTGAGTTATGGTAAGTGGTGGTGAGTGCTTGTAAGTGTTGATGAGTGCTGGTGAGTGGTGTGAGTGCTTGTGAGTGCTGGTGAGTTATGGTGAGTGGTGGTGAGTGGTGGTGAGTGCTTGTGAATTATGGTGAGTGGTGGTGAGTGCTTGTAAGTGTTGATGAGTGGTGGTGAGTGCTTGTGAATTATGGTGAGTGGTGGTGAGTGCTTGTAAGTGTTGATGAGTGCTGGTGAGTGCTTGTGAGTGCTGGTGAGTGGTGTGAGTGCTGGTGAGTGGTGTGATTGGTGGTGAGTGCTGGTGAGTGCTGGTGAGTGGTGGTGTGTGCTGGAGAGTGGTGTGAGTGCTGGTGAGTGGTGTGATTGGTGGTGAGTGCTGGTGAGTGCTGGTGAGTGGTGGTGTGTGCTGGAGAGTGGTGGTGAGTGCTTGTGGGTGGTGGTGAGTGGTGTTGAGTGGTGGTGAGTAGTGTGAGTGGTGTGAGTGCTGGTGAGTGGTGTGAGTGCTGGTGAGTGGTGGTGAGTGGTGTGAGTGCTGGTGAGTGGTGGTTAGTGCTGGTGAGTGGTGTGAGTGGTGGTGAGTGGTGGTGAGTGCTGGTGAGTGGTGTGTGTGGTGGTGAGTGCTGGTGAGTGGTGTGTGTGGTGGTGAGTGCTGGTGAGTGGTGTGTGTGATGGTGAGTGCTGGTGAGTGGTGGTGAGTGGTGTGTGTGGTGGTGAGTGCTGGTGAGTGGTGTGTGTGGGTGGTGAGTGGTGGTGAGTGGTGTGTGTGGTGGTGAGTGCTGGTGAGTGGTGTGTGTGGTGGTGAGTGCTGGTGAGTGCTGGTGATGGTGGTGAGTGCTGGTGAGTGCTGGTGAGTGGTGTGTGTGGTGGTGAGTGCTGGTGAGTGGTGGTGAGTGGTGTGAGTGCTGGTGAGTGGTGTGATTGGTGGTGAGTGCTGGTGAGTGCTGGTGAGTGGTGTGTGTGGTGGTGAGTGCTGGTGAGTGGTGGTGAGTGGTGTGTGTGGTGGTGAGTGCTGGTGAGTGCTGGTGAGTGGTGGTGAGTGGTGTGTGTGGTGTGAGTGCTGGTGAGTGCTGGTGAGTGGTGTGTGTGGTGGTGAGTGCTGGTGAGTGGTGGTGAGTGGTGTGTGTGGTGGTGAGTGCTGGTGAGTGGTGTGAGTGCTGGTGAGTGCTGGTGAGTGGTGTGAGTGGTGGTGAGTGCTGGTGAGTGCTGGTGAGTGGTGTGTGTGGTGGTGAGTGCTGGTGAGTGGTGGTGAGTGGTGTGAGTGCTGGTGAGTGGTGGTGAGTGCTGGTGAGTGTTGTGAGTGCTGGTGAGTGCTGGTGAGTGGTGTGAGTGGTGGTGAGTGCTGGTGAGTGGTGTGTGTGGTGGTGAGTGCTGGTGAGTGGTGTGTGTGGTGGTGAGTGCTGGTGAGTGGTGTGTGTGGTGGTGAGTGCTGGTGAGTGGTGGTGAGTGGTGGTGAGTGCTGGTGAGTGGTGGTGAGTGCTGGTGAGTGGTGATGAGTGCTGGTGAGTGGTGGTGAGTGCTGGTGAGTGGTGGTGAGTGCTTGTGAGCACTGGTGAGTGGTGGTGAGTGCTGGTGAGTGCTTGTGAGTGCTGGTGAGTGGTGGTGAGTGCTTGTGAGTGCTGGTGAGTGGTGGTGAGTGCTGGTGAGTGGTGGTGAGTGCTTGTGAGTGCTGGTGAGTGGTGGTGAGTGCTTGTGAGTGCTGGTGAGTGGTGGTGAGTGCTTGTGAGTTCTTTTGAGGGCTGGTGAGTGGTGGTGAGTGCTGGTGAGTGGTGGTGAGTGCTTGTGAGTGCTGGTGAGTGGTGGTGAGTGCTTGTGAGTTCTTTTGAGGGCTGGTGAGTGGTGGTGAGTGCTGGTGAGTGGTGGTGAGTGCTGGTGAGTGGTGGTGAGTGCCGGTGAGTTATGGTGATTGGTGGTGAGTGCTGGTGAGTTATGGTGAGTGGTTGTGAGTGGTGGTGAGTGGTGTGAGTGCTGGTGAGTGCTTGTGAGTTATGGTGAGTGGTGTGAATGCTTGTGAGTGCTGGTGAGTGGTGGTGAGTGCTTGTGAGTTATGGTGAGTGGTGTGAGTGCTTGTGAGTTATGGTGATTGGTGGTGAGTGCTGGTGAGTGCTGGTGAGTTATGGTGAGTGCTTGTGAGTTATGGTGAGTGGTGTGAGTGCTTGTGAGTGCTGGTGAGTGGTGGTGAGTGCTTGTGAGTTATGGTGAGTGGTGTGAGTGCTTGTGAGTGCTGGTGAGTGGTGGTGAGTGCTTGTGAGTTATGGTGAGTGGTGTGAGTGCTTGTGAGTTATGGTGATTGGTGGTGAGTGCTGGTGAGTGCTGGTGAGTTATGGTGAGTGCTTGTGAGTTATGGTGAGTGCTTGTGAGTTATGGTGAGTGGTGTGAGTGCTTGTGAGTGCTGGTGAGTGCTTGTGAGTGCTGGTGAGTGCTGGTGAGTTATGGTGAGTGGTTGTGAGTGGTGGTGAGTGCTTGTGAGTTATGGTAAGTGGTGGTGAGTGCTTGTAAGTGTTGATGAGTGCTGGTGAGTGGTGTGAGTGCTTGTGAGTGCTGGTGAGTTATGGTGAGTGGTGGTGAGTGGTGGTGAGTGCTTGTGAGTGGTGGTGAGTGCTTGTGAATTATGGTGAGTGGTGGTGAGTGCTTGTAAGTGTTGATGAGTGGTGGTGAGTGCTTGTGAATTATGGTGAGTGGTGGTGAGTGCTTGTAAGTGTTGATGAGTGCTGGTGAGTGCTTGTGAGTGCTGGTGAGTGGTGTGAGTGCTGGTGAGTGGTGTGATTGGTGGTGAGTGCTGGTGAGTGCTGGTGAGTGGTGGTGTGTGCTGGAGAGTGGTGTGAGTGCTGGTGAGTGGTGTGATTGGTGGTGAGTGCTGGTGAGTGCTGGTGAGTGGTGGTGTGTGCTGGAGAGTGGTGGTGAGTGCTGGTGAGTGGTGGTTAGTGCTGGTGAGTGGTGTGAGTGGTGGTGAGTGGTGGTGAGTGGTGGTGAGTGCTGGTGAGTGGTGTGTGTGGTGGTGAGTGCTGGTGAGTGGTGTGTGTGATGGTGAGTGCTGGTGAGTGGTGGTGAGTGGTGTGTGTGGTGGTGAGTGCTGGTGAGTGGTGTGTGTGGTGGTGAGTGGTGTGTGTGGTGGTGAGTGCTGGTGAGTGGTGTGTGTGGTGGTGAGTGCTGGTGAGTGCTGGTGAGTGGTGGTGAGTGCTGGTGTGTGCTGGAGAGTGGTGTTGAGTGGTGGTGAGTAGTGTGAGTGGTGTGAGTGCTGGTGAGTGGTGTGAGTGCTGGTGAGTGCTGGTGAGTGGTGTGAGTGCTGGTGAGTGGTGGTTAGTGCTGGTGAGTGGTGTGGAGTGGTGGTGAGTGGTGGTGAGTGGTGGTGAGTGCTGGTGAGTGGTGTGTGTGGTGGTGAGTGCTGGTGAGTGGTGTGTGTGATGGTGAGTGCTGGTGAGTGGTGGTGAGTGGTGTGTGTGGTGGTGAGTGCTGGTGAGTGGTGTGTGTGGTGGTGAGTGGTGTGTGTGGTGGTGAGTGCTGGTGAGTGGTGTGTGTGGTGGTGAGTGCTGGTGAGTGCTGGTGAGTGGTGGTGAGTGCTGGTGAGTGCTGGTGAGTGGTGTGTGTGGTGGTGAGTGCTGGTGAGTGGTGGTGAGTGCTGGTGAGTGGTGGTGAGTGGTGTGAGTGCTGGTGAGTGGTGTGATTGGTGGTGAGTGCTGGTGAGTGCTGGTGAGTGGTGTGTGTGGTGGTGAGTGCTGGTGAGTGGTGGTGAGTGGTGTGTGTGGTGGTGAGTGCTGGTGAGTGCCTGGTGAGTGGTGGTGAGTGGTGTGTGTGGTGGTGAGTGCTGGTGAGTGGTGGTGAGTGGTGTGTGTGGTGGTGAGTGCTGGTGAGTGGTGGTGAGTGGTGTGTGTGGTGGTGAGTGCTGGTGAGTGGTGTGAGTGCTGGTGAGTGCTGGTGAGTGGTGTGAGTGGTGGTGAGTGCTGGTGAGTGCTGGTGAGTGGTGTGTGTGGTGGTGAGTGCTGGTGAGTGGTGGTGAGTGGTGTGAGTGCTGGTGAGTGGTGGTGAGTGCTGGTGAGTGTTGTGAGTGCTGGTGAGTGCTGGTGAGTGGTGTGAGTGGTGGTGAGTGCTGGTGAGTGGTGTGTGTGGTGGTGAGTGCTGGTGAGTGGTGTGTGTGGTGGTGAGTGCTGGTGAGTGGTGTGTGTGGTGGTGAGTGCTGGTGAGTGGTGGTGAGTGGTGGTGAGTGCTGGTGAGTGCTGGTGAGTGGTGGTGAGTGCTGGTGAGTGGTGATGAGTGCTGGTGAGTGGTGGTGAGTGGTGTGAGTGGTGGTGTGTGCTGGTGAGTGCTTGTGGGTGGTGTGTGTGGTGGTGAGTGCTGGTGAGTGGTGGTGAGTGGTGTGAGTGCTGGTGAGTGCTGGTGAGTGGTGGTGAGTGCTGGTGAGTGTTGTGAGTGCTGGTGAGTGCTGGTGAGTGGTGTGAGTGGTGGTGAGTGCTGGTGAGTGGTGTGTGTGGTGGTGAGTGCTGGTGAGTGGTGTGAGTGGTGGTGAGTGCTGGTGAGTGGTGTGTGTGGTGGTGAGTGCTGGTGAGTGGTGTGAGTGCTGGTGAGTGGTGATGAGTGCTGGTGAGTGGTGGTGAGTGCTGGTGAGTGCTGGTGAGTGGTGGTGAGTGCTGGTGAGTGGTGTGAGTGCTGGTGAGTGGTGATGAGTGCTGGTGAGTGCTGGTGAGTGCTGGTGAGTGGTGTGTGTGATGGTGAGTGCTGGTGAGTGGTGGTGAGTGGTGTGAGTGCTGGTGAGTGGTGGTGAGTGGTGTGTGTGGTGGTGAGTGCTGGTGAGTGGTGTGTGTGGTGGTGAGTGCTGGTGAGTGCTGGTGAGTGCTGGTGAGTGGTGGTGAGTGGTGGTGAGTGGTGTGTGTGGTGGTGAGTGCTGGTGAGTGCTGGTGAGTGGTGGTGAGTGGTGTGTGTGGTGGTGAGTGCTGGTGAGTGGTGGTGAGTGGTGTGTGTGGTGGTGAGTGCTGGTGAGTGGTGGTGAGTGGTGTGTGTGGTGGTGAGTGCTGGTGAGTGGTGTGAGTGCTGGTGAGTGGTGGTGAGTGCTGGTGAGTGGTGTGAGTGGTGGTGAGTGCTGGTGAGTGCTGGTGAGTGGTGTGTGTGGTGGTGAGTGCTGGTGAGTGGTGGTGAGTGGTGTGAGTGCTGGTGAGTGGTGTGATTGGTGGTGAGTGCTGGTGAGTGCTGGTGAGTGCTGGTGAGTGGTGGTGAGTGCTGGTGAGTGGTGATGAGTGCTGGTGAGTGGTGGTGAGTGGTGTGAGTGGTGGTGTGTGCTGGAGAGTGGTGGTTAGTGCTTGTGGGTGGTGGTGAGTGGTGTGAGTGGTGGTGAGTAGTGTGAGTGGTGTGAGTGCTGGTGAGTGGTGTGAGTGCTGGTGAGTGGTGGTGAGTGGTGATGAGTGCTGGTGAGTGGTGGTTAGTGCTGGTGAGTGGTGTGAGTGGTGGTGAGTGGTGGTGAGTGGTGGTGAGTGGTGGTGAGTGGTGTTGAGTGGTGATGAGTGGTGTGAGTGCTGGTGAGTAGTGTGAGTGGTGTGAGTGCTGGTGAGTGGTTGTGAGTGGTGGTGAGTGGTGGTGAGTGCTGGTGAGTGTTGTGAGTGCTGGTGAGTGCTGGTGAGTGCTGGTGATGCTTGTGAGTGCTGGTGAGTGGTGATGAGTGCTGGTGAGTGGTGTGAGTGGTGGTGTGTGCTGGTGAGTGGTGG
This sequence comes from Carassius auratus, assembly GCF_003368295.1. Lineage (NCBI taxonomy): Eukaryota > Metazoa > Chordata > Actinopteri > Cypriniformes > Cyprinidae > Carassius > Carassius auratus. The sequence continues at coordinate 144,536 of NW_020526355.1, read as the reverse complement.
TGAGTGGTGGTGAGTGGTGTGAGTGGTGGTGTGTGCTGGTGAGTGGTGGTGAGTGGTGGTGTGTGCTGGTGAGTGGTGATGAGTAGTGTGAGTGGTGGTGAGTGCTGGTGAGTGCTGGTGAGTGGTGGTGAGTGCTGGTGAGTGGTGTGAGTGGTGATGAGTGCTGGTGAGTGGTGATGAGTGCTGGTGAGTGGTGGTGAGTGGTGTGAGTGGTGGTGAGTGGTTATGAGTGCTGGTGAGTGGTGGTGAGTGGTGTGAGTGGTGGTGAGTGGTGTGAGTGGTGGTGAGTGGTGTGAGTGGTGGTGTGTGCTGGTGAGTGCTGGTGAGTAGTGTGAGTGGTGTGAGTGCTGGTGAGTGCTGGTGAGTGGTGGTGAGTGCTAGTGAGTGGTGGTGAGTGCTGGTGAGTGGTGTGAGTGCTGGTGAGTGCTGGTGAGTGGTGTGAGTGGTGGTGTGTGCTGGTGAGTGGTGGTGAGTGGTGGTGTGTGCTGGTGAGTGGTGATGAGTAGTGTGAGTGGTGGTGAGTGCTGGTGAGTGCTGGTGAGTGGTGTGAGTGCTGGTGAGTGCTGGTGAGTGGTGGTGAGTGGTGGTGAGTGGTGTGAGTGCTGGTGAGTGGTGATGAGTGCTGGTGAGTGGTGGTGAGTGGTGTGAGTGGTGGTGAGTGGTTATGAGTGCTGGTGAGTGGTGGTGAGTGGTGTGAGTGGTGGTGAGTGGTGTGAGTGGTGGTGAGTGGTGTGAGTGGTGGTGTGTGCTGGTGAGTGCTGGTGAGTAGTGTGAGTGGTGTGAGTGCTGGTGAGTGCTGGTGAGTGGTGGTGAGTGCTAGTGAGTGGTGGTGAGTGCTGGTGAGTGGTGTGAGTGCTGGTGAGTGCTGGTGAGTGCTGGTGAGTGGTGATGAGTGGTGGTGAGTGGTGGTGAGTGCTTGTGAGTGGTGTGAGTGCTGGTGAGTGGTGGTGAGTGCTGGTGAGTGCTGGTGAGTGGTGTGTGTGGTGGTGAGTGCTGGTGAGTGGTGGTGAGTGGTGTTGTGTGCTGGTGAGTGGTGGTGAGTGCTGGTGAGTGGTGGTGAGTGCTTGTGAGCACTGGTGAGTGGTGGTGAGTGCTTGTGAGTGGTGGTGAGTGCTGGTGAGTGGTGGTGAGTGCTGGTGAGTGGTGATGTGTCTGCGGTCACTCACTCATCCAGTTCCTGACATTGAGGAAGCTCTGCTGGCTGGTCAGATCGAACATGAGCAGGAAACCCATCGCATCCCTGAAGAACGCTGTGGTCAAACTCCTGAACCTGAGCCGGAGAACAGACCACAATCTGTGATCAGTGTCCAGTCTGTGTGAGCCTCTCAACGAAAACCAATGAGTAAATCAGGAGAATAAAGTGCAATGTAAAAATAAATAATACATATAAAAACAAAAAACAAAAGTTATTTTTTAAATAAATTAAAATTAAAATAAAAAAATAAATTAAACAAAGTAAATTAAACAAAAAGATAGTAAACAAATAGTTGTAATACATAATAAAAAATAAATATAAAAATAATATAATTATATAATTATATAAGTATATAAATAAAAAAGATAATAATAATTAGATTGCATTAATAAATAATAAAATAAATAATAATATATATAAATAATCTAAAAATTAATGTATAATATGAATATTTAAAACTATTATTTTAAAATACAAAAATACTTAGATTATATTTGAAGAGTTTATTTGCAAAAACCGATAACTTTTTTTATTATGTTATGTTTTTATTGTGTTAGTTAGCTGTATTTCCTTTTTTTACCTAATCAAAATAACCCAACTGCATCTGTTTTTGCAAACGAACTCTTCATGTTAAGATAAGGGGCCACTGCATGTGGTTGATCACATTCGGGGTCCAAGGCATCTATAAGATTGAAAAGCCCTGGTCCAGAGGACACAGATGGAGCTGATCCTGGGAAAGCAGGAGACTATGGGACTGTGATCATGACTATGAAGGGAAGAGCACACCTCTCCTGTCCCGCCGTGTCCCAGAGCTGCAAGTGAACCTTAAACGTCTTCCCTGTGGTTCCATTGGGGCTGTTTGTGGTATAAACCTGGAGAACAACACAGACCAGCAGAGATCAGCACCAAACCTTCACTTCATCAGATATTCAGAGTCTCTGAAGGTGTTCTGGCTCGAGGTCAGACTGAAAACATGAAACATTAACTCTAAACAACATGATTCAGACGCCGGGGAACTGCTATACTTATGCTCGCTTCAGCTCAGATTGATGATGTTATTGATCTGCCTGAGCCGCATTGCATGCTGGGATAGATGCTTTCATCTCGCTGTCTTCCTGCCCACTTCATCCGTGACATTAAAAGAGTCTCCGAAGGAAAAAGAGAATAACACAACACACCAAAAAAAGGACTTTCTCCATCGTACATGGAGAAACATATTATAATGAAAAAACAAGACACAAAAAGTAGATTAAGATAAATAGATAGATATATAAAAAAAGAACATTCCTAAATTAGAAAAAGATAAATTTAACAAATAATAGAAACAAAATATTTTTAATAAATAAACATCTGAAATAAATCAAAATTTTGTATTTGCCACTAAATAATCATATGCTTAAATGGGTTAACATAGTACAATAAAACAATAAAAAATAAATGTAAATAAATAAATAGAACAGTCCTAAAGTAAAAAAAAAAAAAGTTAATGTAACAATTACATAGAAACTAAATATTGTAAGTAAAAAAATATATATATATTTTTTTTTAACAAAAATAAATAAAGATCTGTAATATGTGTCCATCACTAAATAATTGTGTGCTTACAGAAGAAATAAAAATTACAAGAAAACTATTTAAAAAACAGTAGTGAGTAGAAAAAAAGAAATAAATCAGGATTTGGGTCCGGCACTAAATAATCATGTGGAAATGTGAAAACTACTGTCTGTAAGGAGCCCATGTTTATGGGTCATAAATGTATGAGATTGTGTTTCTAATGCTGGAGAATAATGGAGGATTGTTCCTGACGTGATGTGAACACGTGTCTCTGATTCTCGTGTGTGTTTCTGAGCTCAGATGATTCATACTGAGAGTGTGTTTGAGAAGTTCAGGCCTCGTTCTCATTATCGATCTTTTCCAGATCAGCGCAGGCTCATTCAGTGGGTGGAAACATGCTTTGCACATCCTCACACACACACACACACACACACACACACACACACACACACACACACACACACACACACACACACACACACACACACACCACACACACACACACACACACAATGAGGAGCCGGTGATCCGTGAGTCATAAACATTCATTTAATCCAAGGCACTGAAACTCTCCAAACTGTCAAAGTGAATTCACATGTGTTTTAAAATGTGAATTCAAACATGTTCTAAAAAAACATTTTTTGTTAATTAAAATGAAGTGGAAATAAAAAATAAATATTAGAAATAAAATAAGTTGAAGTATTAAATTACAAAAAAGTAAAACAAAATATATGATTTAAAAAATAATAATAATAATAAATTATTAAATATATACTTTTTATATATGATTAAAATAAATACCAAAAGAACATAAAATCACTAAAACTACTATAAAACTGCAATTCATAATGCAATGAAAAAAGAAAATCAGAAATGTTGCCTTGGAATATAACTGAAATGAAATAAGTCTAAATTAAAATACCAGAATTCCAAAAAACAACTAAAAAAATTAAAGCTAGAGAAAAAAATTAATTAAATGAATAAAAAATTAAATTACAAAATCACCTAACAAAATATTCCAAATTAAAATGATTTAAAATATGAATAAATACTACAATAGTATCTAAATAATTACAAATAATACATTAATATAAACCATCTTCTGGAGCAACAACTGAGGACTTGAGTAAGTTAGTTGATTAAATTAAAGTTTAAGTGTTAGAATGTAACATGCATTCAATTTCATATATTAAACTATTTATTGTTCTATTGATGCATATAGAAATTAAAATTAGAGACTGTATTTTATTATCATCATTTATTGCACTGAATTAAATAATTATACATATATGACACATTAAATTACATATAAATATAAATTAATTTGTCATATCCTCTGTAATGCCAGATTAACCATATTAAATGGTAAAGTTGGATTTTTTTTTATATATATATATTCTATTCTATTACTCTATATATAATGCATCTGTGATATGGTTTGTTATAAATAACAACATGTAAAACAGACAGTTTGGCTAATGTATGTTTCTGCTGATGGACTCTACATTGCAACAACAGCGATTAACAAAAAAACATGAACAAACCATTGACTCTTTGTTCAATGCTAATGTCATATATTTGATTGTGAGCAGTCATCGATGCGTCATCACCCGGGTGTTGATAGCACGAGACCTGAACAGCACACATTGCTATCTGTCTTTAAACTAAACTCATTTAAGCCTGCGACAAGAGACATTTAAGAGCCAGAAGATGCAAATGAGAACTCGGGTTCACTGTGAGAAGATATGTGCGTGCAAACACATGTCTAAGAACGCACGCAAATATTCTCTTTCAAGCATTGTGTCTGAATCAAATTCATACTAAAATTATGTCAAAATGTAAGGATTTTTTGTAAGGATCCTAGCAGACATAGCCGGCTGAACATACTGCATTAATGCGCTGGATCAGTGCAGTCTCTTAAAGTGACAGTACTTTTTTAAAGTTAATCAAACAGCAGAAACTAGGGATGCACTGAAATGAAAACTCTTGGCTGAAGTCGAACAAAATGAAACACTGAGTCGTTTTTTTCACATTTTCCTTCTATGTAGGCCTATTTTGCAAAAAAAAAAAAAAAAAAATTCACCATAGCATTTATTAAATTTTCACTTTTTGTCCTTCTTTTCAAAAAAAAAAAAAAAAAAAATCAATTACAAAACAACAATTGAAAATAAATTACATAACACCATTAAATAAATAAAAAAACATTCTAACATACATTATACCTACAAAGCACACTTAAAATAATAATTTTAATAAAATAATATTTTTTGGCTGTTTTTAAGACTTTGTATTTTTTACTGTAAAAAAAACAAAAAGGCAGCCTTGCTGAGCAGAAGAGACTTTTTTAAAAACATTAGTAAATTACAAATGAGATCCCAATTTGAACACTATGCGTGAATGTTATGATCAATGTATTAATAGAGCTGTTGTAGGGTAATTATTATTATCATCATTATTATTGCCTTTTTTATTTTATTTTACAAGTACAATTACAATACTATTATTTATGAATGTCGATGGAGTTTTTTAGGGGGTGTTACAGCCCTGCCTATTTTTCTCTTATTTTGGTTAAGGTTGCAGGTTCCTCCTGGATGGGCGGGATTCCAGTGTTAATTATTGGCACCTGTGGCACCCTATTTAAGAGGCTCATGGAGCTGTGATCACTCTCTCTCATTTTTGGTTTGTTTGTTTGAAGAGTGGGTTGATATTTTGTGTTCACATTTGTTTTCCACAACTCCACAAACCCAATTTCTAACAGCTATTTGATTTGATTCATTTGTTATTCTTTAATACTTTGACCCTAGACATTATTTGATTAATTTGAAATAAATTTATAATTGTATTGAAACCTATTTTTGTCTAAGTGCCCTCTTTATGTTGTGACTTTGAGCCGGGTCGTAACAGGGGGGCTTTTATTTTGGCAGAAACCCACAGGAAGATCTCAGTGCTACTTTTTGTTGACAACAGCATGCATTAATAAATGATTCTTATTACAAATTTTGGAAGATGTCTGTTGCACGTATCACATTGTCACATGCATTAAAAATAATTCTCAAAGACATTGCGGAGCAGCTGACGAGTATCAAGTTCAGTACAGTGTTTCCTCGCGCTTTGGTCTTTGAATCCTGGTGCTGCAACCTCATGCAGCGCGGTCAGAATACATGCAATTCCTGCATGCATTAGAAAATATAACATTCTGCAGTTTATTTACTAATCGTTTGAGTTGATTTCCTGATTTCAATCATCATATATACAGTAACCTCTAAAAAAAACACTACCGACATGTTTGCTGCATTAGTGCATGCCTCTATTTAATCGCGTTAGTCATTGTTCAATATATATTATTCTGCCTTTTTACATATTATTTTGCTAAATACTTTTTTTTTTTGCTATTTCCGGCCGAATATTTGGTGCATCCCTTGCAAAAACAAGGAAATCACTTACTGCTCTTAACTGAATAGCTTTCGTAAGTTTAATAAAGATTAATATTTATTTATAATACTGACTCTGGCACTCGTGAGCTCATCATCGTCTCAGAGATTTGCTCTTTTAACGCTGCTGGAGTGTGTGAAGTCCACTGTGTATGACTCTTCACACTTTATGATCCACATCAGTAAGCTTTATCACCCTCACACACACACACACACACACACACACACACACACACACACACACACACTGACTTATGAGCCAATTATGTGAGGATGGAGGGCCGAACTCACAGGAAACATCAGAGCTTATAACTCAAGACACAAACCGCAGAGCATGCACTAACCACTCTCTTTTCCCTGAAATCGATGCCCACGGTGGTGATGAATTTGGGGTTGAACTTGTTGTCGGTGTAGCGGTAGAGGAAGGTGGTCTTGCCCACTCCGGAGTCTCCGAGAGCCAGGAGTTTGATCAGATAGTCGTAATCTCCATCGGTCATAGTGCTGCTGGAGCTGAACCTGCACAACACACAGCATGAGGAGATTACAATCAATCAATACACACACAGCGAGCATATTAAATCCACCTTAATAAATCAATACAACACACTCCATAAATATGAAACCAAACTAAATCAATGATATCACAAGGGTATATATTTTCATTACATGAAAGACAATTATTTCACGTAGCTGCCAAGGCAAAATGTCTTATTTTAATTTATTTTAACAATGTACTAAAAAAGGAAATAAAAATGAACTATACAGACCTATAAAAAAACGAAAACTACTCAAAATTACAAAAACACTGAATAAATAAAAAAAAATGATAAAAATAAAGAACTGATTGAAAATGAGTAAAAACTATAATTGGATCTTAATGATATTAAAATAAAACTGGAAATCACACAATTAAATAAAAATAGAAGACAGAAAAACAGGTGCCGTAAATAAGAGACAATCACCGAAAATCGAATTAATTTAAAATTACATATTTAATTTTTGCGCAAAAAGTTGAGCACAAATTATGCACGTGAATATACACTGATATTATATACTATCAATAAAAATAAACAAATATTTCTTTTTCTAATATGTGTGTGTGTGTGTGTGTGTGTACTGTAAAATCTACTGGAAATGCAAAAGAAAGCATTTTTTGTGTATGCACGTGTGTATACATATGCACACACACACACACACACACATTCATATTTTGCAATTATACAACTCTGCTCGCTATTAAAAAGCCGTATTACTCAACCAATACCACACATCAAGGCCAGAGAAACCAGAAAGAGACGGACTGAACAATATCTGAGTGTGACAGAGCTGCGTCTCTCTCTCTCTCTCTGGATTTACATGCATCTCTAGCCTAACCACAATATACGGTAAGCTACAATAAAACAACTAAATTACACACTGCCCATCGTGCAACACAACCATAATCACCGTGCAATCGCTGTAATCATATGTACAGTAGTTACACACACCAGAAGGGAAAACAAATGAATTCTAATTGTTAAACTCTAGCTAACTTACCATTTAAAGCTTTATAATGGACAGAGGGACAAAAGTCTATAAAACGGGTGTGCATTTTGATGCATGCAACTAAGAATGTTGCTTGTAATTATTAAATGACTTATGATGCATTCCATTACAAATGCATTTTGTTGCACGCAATTCCGAAATCTGTTATGATGCATTTTATTGAGAAATGCATTTTGGTGTGTGCAAAAACAAAATGCATTTTTTTTTTTTTTCATGCAATTGCTAAATAAATGTTCTTGCACGCACTTGTGGAATGCAGCATGAATTTTGTTAGAACCTATACAGCATTAATGTGAAAATAAACAGAAGACCAGTGGTGTGTTCTCCTTCAATGCACATCTTCTTAGTTTACTTAATTTCACATCACTTTTCTGTTGTTATTACAGAAACACACAGTCATATAAACCACCCATCTGCGTGACATCTGTATCTGTGCTGGCAGTGAAGCTGTGGAAAGGTTATCTGTGCTGTGAAAGGCCCTCAGGGGTCGATGTTACACAGGAACCAAACCGGGCCAGAGACCCCTGGAACAACCTCCCATGAGCCCTGAAACCACACACTACATTTCTACATTCATCTATATAAGACGATGTGTTCACCTGAGCAAAAGACAAGATCATGAAGCTGGGCTGCAGTGGCTGGTTGCATGGTGTGCTAAGCGTGTTCTGAATGACTTAGCATGCTAATATCACTGCTATTTTAGGAGCAGAAATATACTAGCATTTATTAACCCTAGTATTTTCCATTTTCAAGAAGTTAAATCTAGTTATTACGGTTTCTGGTGAGGTGTGTTTGAATGAGAAATGCGCATCTTCACAGAGTCAGGTAAATAATAAGGATAATATTTTTTTTAGCGATTAAAAACTTAAATTCTGTTCTGCACCTTAACACAAAACTAATGTATTCATCATTGTATTACTTCAACCTAAAGTAAACAAAAATTAAAAAACTAACTTTGTTTTGTGCTCTGGCTGCATATACTATTATAGCATTTTTTTTGTAATTTTCCATTTTCATTCTATTTTTTGTTATAGTTTTAGTATAGTTTTGATTTGCATTTTTGTATATATATATATATATATATATATTTAAAATTTTTGTTTAGGTTGAAGTACTAAAACTACTTAAAGCTAAAAAATAATAAACACTTAATTGGCATAATTAAAAAAAATAATTAGAAATGTATATAATGTGGGAAAATGGTTAAAGCTTTAGTAATTTTGTTCTGGCTTTTGCTATTTTTTTAATCTTTTTTTTCTATTTAAATGACTGATAAGTGCGCCTTCACAGACTGGATCAGGACAATAATAAGGATAATATTAATTTTTTTGTGATGAAAAAATGTAATTCTGTTCTGCACCTCACACAAAACTACTGTATTCGTCATTGTATTACTTCAACTTTTACAATTTTTATTACTTCAAACTTTGTTTTGTGTTTTTAATTTAGAAATGTTGCAAGGTTGAAATACTATTATAGCATTTATTAGTATTTTCCATTTTAATTCTATTTTTTTTTTTTTAAGATTTATTATAGTTTTGCTTTGCATTTTTGTATCTTTTATTAGTTTCTGTTTTTAATTGTATTATTATTATTTTATTTTTTAAATATGTCAATTAAGTGTTTATTATTTTTTAGCTTTACTTTTACTAATTTTAGTACTCAAACCTAAAGAAAAATTAGAAATGTTGCTTTGGGAAAATAGTTAAAGCTTTAAGTAATTTTGTTCTGGCTTTTGTTATTTAAAAAAAAAAAAAATTAAATGTCTGTTTAGTTTTATATACGTTATATATGTTTTTAGTTTCTGTTTTAGTCATTTTAGGTCTTTAACTAACTATATTTAGATATGCTGCCTTGGCAACTAACTGAATATACTATTATAGTATTTATTAATATTAATTTTTGCAAAGTTTATCCAATACTCTTGAGCTGTTTCCAGAAGAATCTCTCTATGAAAGTGAAAGCTAGTGATTCATTTTTAATGTTTCTCAATGGCTCTGATCACAAAACAAAAATAAGAGAAAGTACGTTAGCATTCAAAGCAGATCAGTGGTTTTATGTCAGAGGAAAATAAGCTTCATCTGAATGAAGGGTCAAAGCAGATGACCTTAAAACAAACTCAATAACAGAGACCTCTGACATCTCGACAGATCCTAAACCGATGACCTTCGCACACATCAGCTCCAGTCAATCGTAATGTGACCAGATCGTTTCGGCCGTCTTTCATTAGTATTGTTCTGGATACAATGTCTCGCTCATTAACTAATTACATGAAGTTAATCAAGCCAATCTGCTGGTCAGACGGACGTGCAAGAACATTCAGAGTAAAGCAGGTCTAATGCATGACATTTGATCAGACAGACGCTCACATTTAGACAATTAGACCGAGCGATTCATTAACCTAGATCTCTAAATGTGCTCTTCATCCATGCAGAAGCCGCTTCCATCCTTCTAGCATGTTCTGAATGGAGTTATACAGATGCTGTGAGGTTGAAAAAGAGTATCAGTGTTAATGGACAGAGACGGACAGCACATACTGCGTCCTGATTGGTTCTCTGTGATGATGTCATAATCGAGGCCTTATCGTTTCCCATCCTACATGATTTCCTTCGGTTTCACGCTGAAATAAATCACATTACGCACATTAATAATGTCGAACGTTACGGTAAACGCTCTCGCCGAGCAGAGGAGAAGATCTTGTGTCATACAAACACTTTAAATCAAACTAACAGCCAGAGACTGAGTGAGAGCAAAGGCCTGTGGGAAAACACTACTAATAATTACAGCATTTACAAGGGAATGAGGTTCAGTTAGCTTTTATTCATATTCTAAATTATTTTTTTATTTGTATATTTTCTTTTTCATTCAGTTTAGAGTCTTTTTTGTCAGTTTTTATCGTCTATATACTAATTTTTTTCATCAATTCGTTTTTTAAATCAAATTAAAATGATCTAAATGAGAAATATTAGCTATTATAACCCTGATTTATGTATACTCTAAATGTAACAAATTTCAAATGATGAACAAATTATGAATATAACATACTATATATTATACATTTCCCAGGCTGCTCTTTTCATTCAATGGAAGGGAATGTGAGCTAATTTCTTTTATGTTTTTAATGTTTTGTGTGTGTGTGTGTGTGTGTGTGTGTGTGTGTGTGTGTGTGTGTGTGTGTATAGATATATATTATCATCAAATTATCATGACAGTACAAAACTAAATACATCAAAGATTATTGGAGTATGTTTTACAAAATATTCTCAAAGTAAATCCCACACCATTTTTTAGTGTAATATACATAACTTGTGCAAAATATTGCCTCAACTCTTCTGAAGTCAAACGGTCCACTTTCCATCATCTAAGTGTTTTTGGTTCCCCAAACACTCCAGTGATCAGTTATTTTAAAAAAAGAACATTTCAATAATCTCAAGAACATTTAAGTTCACAGAACATTCTTCATGGAACCACTGATGATTTAAGAGTGCACAGGTTTGAAACGACGGGGTTTGTAATTGAATGCATAATAATGACAATAAGTAAATGATGACAGGAAAAAAGAATTATATATATATGTTTTTTTGGTTTTTTTTGGTTGTACTGTTCCTTTAAATCACTGACACACACACAAACACTGAAACCCAGAAGGGATCTGGACGACAGTAGCCTGCGAGCATCAGCAGCGATCACATGCTCAGACGTTCAGAAGAGAAACACTCCTCTTAAAAACACACTATTGCAACATCCCAACACACAAAAATCTCATCTGTGATTCTGTACGCCTCAACATCTGCAACAAAATCTGATTTCCCCCCGTGCACTTCAACTCATTTAATCTGTGAGGCATTCAGACATTTGTGCCGCTGCTAAAATGAGCATCTAGAGGTTAAAACCTTACACTTTCTTACACTGAGAAACACAAAACAAGAAAGCAGAACATTCACACACACATATACACACACGCACACACAGTATACTACTTTATAAATATATATTTCAAGTCTCACAGAATCACTGAATATAAATCACATGAATATAAAGTTTCGCATGCACTTAAAAAACAACAATATTTAGCATCAACCATCTCCAACATCTTCATGCATCAAATTAAAACCCCAGGACTTCTGAGTTTAAGGTGCAATGGAGAAGATTATACGTTTAATAAGATTTAACATTAAACTTTGGGTCTATTAGTCACATGAAGCATCATGTGATGGTTATATATGTGCCATTCATCTGCACTTTCTGTTGTTGCATGAGGAAAAAGAGAAGAAAATGCTCTGACTTTTTTTTTAATATAAGGGTTAAAATGTTGTGCAAATAGTAAAGTAGCAGTTAAACCTGCCAAAACTACTGTGAAGTTTAACTGCACGAAGCAGATCCATTTTCTACACTTTTACTGTGAAATAATTTTAACTTAGAAATTGCTAGTTATAGCTATTTCACGAATTATTACAAACGTATGGCACTAGTGACTTTTTTAAGTAGAAAGCATGAAACTGCATTTTCTTGAAAAACACACGCAGAAAAAAAAAAATGTATACAGTGTGCACCAGAAACAATCCTGATCTTTAAAAGTGGAAGAAACAAAACTACATCCCTGTAAGTGGTTAGCTGCATTATTTGCAGCTCTACACTTCACACAGCGTCCGTCCGTCAGAGATCTGAGCTTCTTACCCTGCTGTTCCTCCTGGTGTCCCTGATGCTGATCGCTCTCACAGTCAACCACCACAGACCTGATCCACACACACACACACACACACACACACACACACACACACACACACGAGTGACAGTCATGTGACACAGCACGATTACACCAGCACAGCAGATCTGTGTTCATGCATTCAGCATTAATAACCAGAGCCATCTGCAGTGCATTAAATCCCTCTGGTCATCCTGACCCGGAGAGGACGGTCTTTGTCCAGAAAGTGCTGGCTAATGTGACCGGGTATAACTACTCCCCCCAAACAAATCAATTAATTAATACAATGATTAAATTACAGATTACTTTTGTACTTTCTTGGAAATTTTTCCCTCCAACTTTTTAGACTCAGGGTGTTCCCGGCCTACACAAAATTGATTATTAATTTCTTATTATGCTATATTATTATCAAATCTTGGATTCAATCAAATTATTGTTTTTTTTTTTTTTTTTTCGGAGCTGATTGATCATACGGCTCACATATCGGAACAGATGCACCTCAGTTTATTTTGCTTTTATTTTTTATTAGGTTTAATTTCAGATCAATAAGGCCTATAATCAATCAGTTCCAAGAAGAAAAAAAAACCTGCGCTAATTTAAAGAAAACAAGTTTATAAAAAGATTAAATTTAAGATTTGGGGATAGTTAGGGCTGGTCGATATGGCCAAAAAAAAAAAAAAAAAATCTTAGTATTTTTTTTAAAGACTGTTTCACCAGATTTTGAGTGTGTGTTTGTGTGTGTGTGTGTGTGTGTGTGTGTGTCTGTGTTTCTGTGTGTGTGTGTGTGTTTCTGTGTGTGTGTGTGTGTGTGTGTGTTTCTGTGTGTGTGTGTGTGTGTGTGTGTCTGTGTGTGTGTGTGTGTGTGTGTCTAAAAAACATTAATCATAGGGATGCACGCTAATATCGGCACAACATCGGTATCGGCCGATAAAAGCTTAAAATGACCATCATCGGTATCGGCCGATATGAATATTTCTGCCGATGAGCCAAACCGATATTCTCCAAGTGAAATAATTGACCTGTTTTTCAGATGTGAATGTCTGTCTACATTTGTAAAATAATACATTTATGGTAGAATCAGTACAGAAGAGATACATGGATTTCTCTTCAGTAAAATTAAAGTTTAAATATATCAGGCGAAAAATTTGTATATAAATCGATATCGGTATCGGCCAAAATTATTTTGAAAATATCGGCATATCGAATATCGGCCAAAATCCAATATCGTGCATCCCTAATTAATCACAATATGATTCAAATAACTCTCTCTTTATGAACCATCTGTCCAACAAGAGGTTCGCTCCAAATACAGCACACATGAAGATCACATGGTGTTAAATATCTTTGCAGAAAAAATACAAATTCAAAAACTGGACAAACGTGTCTTAAACATGCTCATCCATTGAATTTTATTACACGATTAAAAAAAACATATTTTTGTGTTTCAGTCGTATAGGTCAGTGAGTGAACGATGACAGAATGATGATTTCTGGTGAATTATTCATTTAAAGATGTGATTTGGTGGTAGATGTGAGGTTAATGTGGTACAGGGATGCAGTGTTAATACACTGCTCCACATACACATCTCTACAGCTGATGCATTCTGGGTAATGAGATCCAGGAGCCTCGGAGGGCATCTTCAGTCCTGTGAACTTAATAACTGTGAGCGCTTGTGCCGATACGCCAGTCATGCATGAACGCTTCTGAAGTCTCTCCAACGGGTTTATGATCGTATTAGTAAAAAGAAAGCTTGACTAGAGATCGGGATGGAATCACAGGATCATTACAGTCGAATTAAACATGCAACGTCACAGAATCTGGCAAATATGGGATGCAAAATCAATAGCAAGGCTGTCAGTAATATATGACCATTGCACATTAGAATATACTCCTCAAAGCAACAATAATAGAGTTTATATGATTTTTATTAAAAAAGGGATTGCACAGAATATTTCATCCATGTTTTAATTTAAACAGTAAATCTGTTTTGAAGCACTTTGTTTGGCAGAAAGAAAGGAATTGCACAAATTGAATTTAATAACAATTTAAGATTAAACTGTTAAAGTTGTATGCATTCTTTGCTTACCAATGTTTTCCATAATAATTTTATCTTTATTCCCAGGCATCTCTTCCTGAGTTTAACCTATGTAAAGGAATATTTGATTATTAATAAAAGAAAGATATTTAGTGAATATAACATATATGTTGTGTTAAATAAAACAACAGAGGATCCATAAAAAAAGACAACACAGAATATCTGAAGAAAGTAAATTAATGAATAAATAATTAAATACTCATAGGGGCCCATTATAGCTTACATTTTAATCAATAATTAAATAGTTATTAATTTAATGTGTTAGATGTTTTGATTATTAAAAAGTAATTAAATCATTAAAGCGAAAATGATTTGGGGGAAAAATTAAACATTGTATAGGGCACTATTATTGATGAACTTTTAATAAACAGTGTCATTCTTAAAATATTATGAGACTTTTTTAAAGACTTTTTAATTAATAAACTGGTTTTGGGAAATATCAAATTGAATTTCTCTATTAAATGTGTATTAAATTTCTCTAATAAAATCACCAACGTTTTACGCATTAATTTCTATTTTTGATCATAAGTGTTAAATGTCCAATGAATTATAATATTTTTTAAAGTTGTCTGAGGTCATATTCCGCTTTTCATCAGGAACGGACTCAAAATTAGGTTGCTTCGGTGCTTTTTGTCTTCTTTGGTGGTGCTTTTTCTGGTGCTTTTTGTTTTCTTCAGTGCTGTTTGTCTTCTTCTTCGGTGCTTTTTAGGCGTTTCTCAATGTCAAGGATGCTTCCTTGGTAGGACTGATCCTTGCAAGTCACTTCCTTCAGAGGCTAGGTGAGACTCCTCGTTAGCATACAGAGAACACGTGAATGGAACAGGCTAGCAAGTGCACGTCATTGCGTCATTACGTCAGTGAAAAGGTCCGTTTGAATAACGCTGTGAATGGTATCATTAAATTACTTTGGACAACTTAACTAGTTATTTATAAAAGAAATGCAGATGACGCAACCAATTGTTAAATGACAGGTCCGGTTCAGTTAACCATTTGTATTTGTATAATTTACAATATCAATACGGTAGTAATTTGTACTGGCATTTAAACGTCAAACTTTACTTATATTTACTACAGTTATAACAAATGTTTGGTAACGTAAATAAAAACCGTTAACGCTCCGACTACACTAATGTTCGACATTTTTTAACTAACGTTAGATAGCAAAGCTGCGCGCATAGGATTGTGGGTGATTTGAGAGCGCGAAGAGCACGAAGGATACACATATGCATCCTTTCCTGTGTATGGGATATTCTTCGAACGAAGGACTCAGTCCTTGGTTGAAATTCCGAGGATCCTCGACATTGGAACAGTCCTTCTACGGATGTCGATGAAGTAGCATCCTCGAAATACTGGCTTCCGAGGATCCTTCCTTGACATTGAGAAACACCTTTTGTCTTCTTCTTCGGTGCTTTTTGTCTTCTTCTTCGGTGCTTTTTGTCTTCTTCTTCGGTGCTGTTTGTCTTCTTCTTCGGTGCTGTTTGTCTTCTTCTTCGGTGCTGTTTGTCTTCTTCTTCGGTGCTGTTTGTCTTCTTCTTCGGTGCTTTTTGTCTTCTTCTTCGGTGCTTTTTGTCTTCGTCGGTGCTGTTTGTCTTCTTCTGTGCTTTTTGTCTTCTTCTTCGGTGCTTTTTGTCTTCTTCTTCGGTGCTGTTTGTCTTCTTCTTCGGTGCTGTTTGTCTTCTTCTTCGGTGCTGTTTGTCTTCTTCTTCGGTGCTTTTTGTCTTCTTCTTCGGTGCTTTTTGTCTTCTTCTTCGGTGCTTTTTGTCTTCGTCGGTGCTGTTTGTCTTCTTCTGTGCTTTTTGTCTTCTTCTTCGGTGCTGTTTGTCTTCTTCTTCGGTGCTGTTGTCTTCTTCTCGGTGCTTTTTGTCTTCTTCTTCGGTGCTGTTTGTCTTCTTCTGTGCTTTTTGTCTTCTTCTTCGGTGCTTTTTGTCTTCTTTGGGGGTGCTTTTTCTGGTGCTTTTTTTCTTCTTCTTCGGTGCTGTTTGTCTTCTTCTTCTGTGCTTTTTGTCTTCTTTGGGGGTGCTTTTTCTGGTGCTGTTTGTCTTCTTCTTCGGTGCTTTTTCTGGTGCTTTTTGTCTTCTTCTTCGGTGCTTTTTCTGGTGCTTTTTGTCTTCTTCTTCGGTGCTTTTTCTGGTGCTTTTTGTCTTCTTCTTCGGTGTTGTTGTGTTTCTTCGGTGCTTTTTGTCTTCTTCGAGGGTGCTTTTTCTGGTGCTTTTTGTCTTCTTCGGTGTGGTTTGTTTTCTTCGGTGCGGTTTGTCTTCTTCGGGGGTGCTTTTTCTGGTGCTTTTGGTCTTCTTCTGTGTTGTTGTGTTTCTTCGGTGCTTTTTGTCTTCGATGCTGTTTCTCTTCTTCGGTGCTTGGAGCTTTCTTTATTTTATTTCATTAGCGGAGGCTCAGACATTCTGTTCCACAAATGAAAGCCGTGCGGGTTTAGAGCACATGAGGGGAAGTTCATGATATTTTCTGAGGTGAATGACTCCTAAAAACCAAACGTGCTCCTGCATGTGTTCAGATCGGTGAGAAACTCAACCGGAGAGTCACGCCGTCCATATTACAGAGCAGGTATCTGAGGAATGTTATTTTCCATGAGATCCGTGTGGATTTAAACACTCTTCTGTGTTTACAGCCGTTAACTCAATACAGAGAGCGTATGAATCCTCTTAAAACAGAAAGACTGATGATCATGTGCTCAGTCTACAATTCACAAGTACACACAAAACTATCAGTCTGACAGAACATGCTGAGAAAGAAAACGCTTCCTGAAACAGAAATCCAATTTGTTTGGAAATATTGGAATCATTTTTATGTTTTAAAGTCTCTTCTGGCCTCCAAGGCTGCTTTATTTGATCAAAAACACAGTAAAATTATTAAATAATATTACAGTTTCAAACAGCCTTTTTCTATATGAATAAATGTTAAAATGTAATTTATTTATGTGACCAAAGCTGAATTGTGTGTGTGTGTAAACAGTTATACTCCAAATTTGTGCATTTTTTAAAAATAAAAAATATAATTTCATCAAAAGTGAAAGTAAAAGACAATTGTAATGTTTAAAAAAATATATTTTAAATAATTGTTGTTGTTTTGAGCATTGTATTCATCAAAAAATCGTGAAAAACAAATATTAGCAGTTTCCAAACTATTTTTCAAATTTGATAATAAAAATAATAATAACGAATAAAAATTATTGCAGCAGCATATCAGAATGATTTAATTCAAATAGAAGTTATTTTACGTTATAGTAATATTTCTCAATATTATTATATTACAGTACTTTTGAGCAGAAGAAACTTTGTTAAAAAATAAGTCAATTATTTCAAGCTTTGTTTTGATCTGTAGTGTAGTTTAGAAGATACATATTGTGTTTTATTGTTAGTGCATATAAAGAAATAAAAATATTTAGTGATTAAATTAAGTGGAAGTGAATGAAATGAAGTGGATACATTTTTACTATATGCTTTAAATATATAGCATATATAAATAACATATTTTTATAAATAATAAAAACAGCTGTTTAAACAGTGTGATAGACTGCATAATGAATACAGCCAAAGGCTAGAAAACATCAAGACATCTTCATATTTTGTCATATTTTCTACTGTACATGGCAAGAGAGCAGACAGAAACTTCTCTGATCTAAAACTAAAATTAGGGCACAGCTGCCTGAAAAATTTATGCGCATGAAATATTGCAGCTCATAAATCAAAAGGACTTTCTAAAATAAAATAAAATGCATGAGCTTCTACTTTGGGAAACTGCGGGTGCTCACGTCAGACCGATCGGATTGGTTCACTGTAAAATACAGACTGGGCGAAGATGATGATGAAGATGATGAAGAAGATGATGATGTAGAAGAAGATGATGATGTAGAAGATGAAGATGATGAGGATGATGAAGATGAAGAAGAAGAAGAAGATGAAGATGATGAAGAAGATGATGATGTAGAAGATGAAGATGATGAGGATGATGAAGATGAAGAAGAAGAAGAAGATGATGATGATGTAGAAGAAGGTGATGATGAAGAAGAAGATGATGATGAAGAAGATGATGATGATGAGGATGATGAAGAAGATGATGATGATAAAGATGATGATGAAAAACAAGATGAAAAAGATGATGAAGATGATGAAGAAGAATATGTTGATGAAGATAAAGAAGAAGAAGGTGATGATGAAGAAGAAGATGATGATGATGATGAAGATGATGATGATGAAGATGGGGATGATAAAGATGGGGATGAAAAACAAGATGAAGAAGAAGAAGAAGAAGAAGAAGAAGAAGGTGATGATGAAGAAGATGATGATGATGATGATGAGGATGATGATGATGATGATGATGAAGATGATGATGATGAAGATGATGATGAAAAACAAGATGAAGAAGAAGAAGAAGATGATGATGATGTAGAAGAAGATGATAATGAAGATGATGATGATGAAGATGATGAAGATGTTGTCACAGGAATCCTCTCAATCCCTAAAACCAGTTTTTATAACGAATGTAACAGCGCTATTATAGTTAGATTTAAATTCTTAAATAACATTCGCATCATTGATCATGTGTCTGAATGCCTCCATCTCATTATAAATACAATGATGTCATCACAACGATCGCCATGGCAACACATCCTCATACACTGAGCGAGTAGATACAGACGGCACACAGTCTCTTCATTCGTTGCATCATTAGTTCAACATATCTGAGACTTAATAACAGACACCGGAGCGTCACAGGAGTTATGTGGACTGCTGTAAGATGATAAGCTGCTTTTAAAGTTGATTCTGAACTTGTTGAATGTAAAAGAGCTGAGTAAAGATGCCATTTGATGTCAGTAATGCGACCACATTAGCCATAAAACTCACCAAAGCAGCACAGTCCCGTCCTGAGAGGAAATGCTGATTAACAGTAAAGTGGCTTATCTTCGAGAGAGACTTCCTGACAGAGAGAAACTCACGCTGCACACTAATGCACACTACACACAGATCACACCCATAGAGTATATGAGAGAATATATAATGTATAATCTCCAGAGGCACTTCCCCAACACTTCACTTGTTAACGAACATCAGAAACACAAAGAAACCCCAAGCCCAAAAATAAAAGTTCTATTCAACTTAAAGAAATTATGCCTTATGCATCACTTACTTGAACTAAAAATACAGAAATAATCATATTATTAATAAAAAATGCATTGATCTGTTGTAAAGGAAAATGTCATATTTGTCGTTTGATTGATTCATTTAAAAAGATTTATTGAAACTGTTAAAGTTGTATTAATTTAATAGATTAGACTTGCTTTTTTGATAAATGGGCTAATTAATAAAATTTTATTTAATGGGGTTATTAAATTTTTTTAAATATATATATATATAATTACTGTAGAAACTATTTTTTCCACAAATCCTGTTATTGCGTTTAAATTTTTCTGGTTTAATAAAATTTTAATGAACAAAAAAAGTTAACTATTTAATAAATTATTACAATTTTTGTATAGTAATAGGGTCCTATATGATTATTTTTTTTCAACACAGAAATATTTTAATAGTTTTTATTAGGGATGCAACAATATTATCAATATGGTGGTATAATGTTAATAAAGTGTTTAGTATTTTTACATCCCTATTATTTAAGAATTAATCCATATTTATTATAAAAAATGGTCTCAATCTAAAATTAACATTGCAAATAATCTTTTAAAATGCAACCAACTGAAACGTTTACCGTGCCACTCATATTTTAATAGCAGTCTTTTTGTACTTTAGCATGCATGGACATTATGTACAGCCCATCTTTTTATTTCTTCATCCAAAATTCCATGATCCTCAATTTAATTCCATTTTTATGACATAATTCCATCTTTCCGTCCATTCTCTCCATCATGCATATCAAAGAACCCTATTATAAGCACAATAAACTTTAACAGTATGAAGATGCATTATAAAAGAGTTCAATAAAAATTGCCTATTGTGCATCCGTGGATGCAAATATTACCCACAATCCCTTGCCATGGAAGAAACTGTGCTCTTTTAAGACTGTGAATCTGTTTCTTTCAAAGCTACACAGACAAGAGGATGAAAAGCAGAGCTATTAAGAGACCACAGGTCCACACCGCGACTCCTTCAAAGCTCTCTGCCATTTCTTAACGTCTTCAGCCGCATTAATTATTTGTGGCGCCTAATTAGCCCTCGTGTGTCCACAGGCCCTTAAAGAGGAGACAAACCAGACACTGACGCCATAACAAACGCTGAACCCCTGCTCGATTGGCTAATATGATTACACCAACATGCACTCGCTCTAATAACTTAAATGATAAAAGAGACAGGGTGGACTTTAATAAGTGCAACATCATGAATTATTGATCAGAATCTTAATGCATAAGAGATGGCGTGTGTTTATGAGCGTTGGGACGTGAAAGACAACATCTCCCCGAGGCCTTCCTTCTTTTACAGTCGCTGGAGTGCATCTATTAGCGCGTTCAGGTTCTTGGCAGCATGCTAAAGCAATTACAGCAAGTGCGTAAAGCCAATTACCGTTGTATTTTGCCAGCTAACATAAAACCAATCAGCGCCGTCACAGTTATTTCATGGCTCGCTATTAGAAATGTCCTCAATGCATTTGGAGGAACTCGGTTTGGATGAGATGGAACATGTTTCCTTCATGTTACCTGCTTTTCTGGGCATTTTAGGAATGTTAAAAAAATATATAATCTGTACACATCTGATCTAAATCTAAAATACACTCAGCACAGAAAAACAAACACATTTTAGGTGGTCTGTTTTCCAAGTCTGCATGATGATTTTCAGGCTTATCGCTTATAACAGATCCTTTACATTTTAGCAAGTGCTTCTAAAGTGGCTTTTAGGTGTTTTTACACAGACTGTTTGATGCAACTTAAAGTTGGCATTTACACAACAATTATAACTGTATACACTCATACCAGGGACTGAGGAGAGTCAAAGCATTGCATCATTACACAGCTAAGTTAAGGCTGTTCTGTCCCTGCTTAAAATGTAAATGCAGCGCTGCAAACATGCAGAACATTGCATGCAATAAACTATAATACATTTGTCAAATTTAAACTGCAAAGATGGCACAGAAGCGCTTTTAAAGTGGCAATAAGGTGTCTTTAAACAGATGTTTAATGCTGCTCAGAAGCAGAATATATACATCTATACAAGATTTACACAGCTGTATACTACGAAGGCTAATGTGGGTTGGAGCAGGATTAATATAGTCAGATTTTTATGTTGCATTGCGTCTTTACACTACATTTACATATTAACTCAAAGATGCTACAGAATAATGCATGCACTGCAGTTTAATACTTACGAGAAATTTACACCTCAAAGGTGGCACAGAAGTGCCTCTGAAGCACCATTTACATGTCTTTACACAAACTGCTTAATGCTGCTTTAATACAAGCGACGACGGTGAGACAAAGCCAGCATAATTTACAGTAGTCTGGCTTCCATGCAGCATTTAGTCTTTACACTGAATTTTGAGCAGGCACAGAGCAGCTTTAACTCAAACATTGCAGGGCGATGCATGCACTGATTTTTAATACTAAGTGTTCGAGTTTTCATCACTAACAACAACAGCAAACCTGACAATTTCAGTAGATTAAAGTAAATCTGACTGGAGTTTCTCTCTATACCCACATCTTAGGGGTTTAAATGGAGATCAGCGTGTCTATTTAGAGCGCAGGAGGTGTTTGGGGGTTCCTGGCGGGCAGGTAATGCCCCCGGCGGGGCGTCTCTTCCCTGGGCATCTGAGCCTGTGGTGTGTGGCGCACAGCTCTTCCTCAGCAGCTGGTGAGCCCTGTGACCTCTGACCCCTGCGGTGGGGCGCAGCAGGCGGACCTGAGGTAATTACCCAGCGAGCAGAGAGACACGCTGAGCTGCAGAGGAAGGAGAAGATGCACAAGGTCTTATCCAGTATCTTTCTTCTGTCCGTCTCGCGCTGATAACTGTGCAAGCTTCAAAAACACTTCAGCTTTGAAAACAAATCTTTCCAAATTAATACAACATTTATTGAGCCCTCAGGATTTACTGTGGCGTTTCTAATTAAACCGTCTCTCTGACGGCTGATTCACATTCAGTGCTGGATGATTTTTGTCACTGAACATACAAAACATCTAAAAACGAATAAATAAAGAAATAACTTTGAAACACCTCCTTATATTTCAAAGAAACGCTGAACCTGAGCTGAACTAAAAATAAACTTCAAACAAGTCTAATACGGGCGACAGCTAAACTCAACATGAAACGACATTCACTTCAGTGTTGAGATGACTGATGTTAACAGAGAGAAAAAGTTAGCATTTGAATTAAGCCACTGAACTGACTGGACTCTTTTCACTTAAGATATTAAAGATCCACCTGGCAACCACACTGAACTCCCTAGCAACCGCATAACATCAAACAAAAAACAACCACTAAAGAATCCAGCATGTAACGGCATGTTAAAGGGTCCTATTACAAACGCTTCTCAATAAATTATAATGTCGTGGAATCGTTCATTTATTTCAGTAATTCAACTCAAACTATGAAACTCATGTATTAAATAAATTCAAAATGGTTTTCAAAATGGTCTCTCAGTTTGGTTAACTGGCTCACACAATCATGAGGAAGACTGCTGATCTGACAGTTGTCCAGAAGACAATCACTGACACCTTTCACAAGGAGTAAGCCACAAACATTCATTCATTGTCAAAGAAACTGGCTGTTCACAGAGTGCTGTATCGAAGCATGCTAACAGAAAGTTGACTGGAAAGAAAAAGATGCACAACCAACTGAGAGATCCGCATTTATGTCTTTTTTGTCATTTACGTTTACCAAGAAAATTTGAGCACTTAATGCTTCCTTCTTCTGACCAGCTTTTTGAAGATGCTGATTTCATTTTCCAGCAGGATTTTGCACCTGCCCACACTGCCAAGAGTACCAAAAGTTGGTTAAATGACCATGGTGTTGGTGTGCTTGACTGTCCAGCAAACTCTCCAGACCTGAACCCCAGAGAGAATCTATGGGCTATTGTCAAGAGGAAGATGAGAAACAGGAGACCAAACAATGCAGATGAGCTGAAGGCCACTGTCACTGCTCATTTGATACAGAAACTATTCGAGCCGTTCATGCCAGACTGAAGAGAGAGGTGTTGTAGTAATGTAAAATATGCCAAAAATGTGTTTTTGAACAATCTAGTATAAGAGAATGTTCTAGTAAACCCCCCAAAAAATCAGCATAATATGACCCATTTAAAAAGTGATGGTAACCAAAGCAATACCCCAGCAACCAATAACAGCACACTAGAAACAGCCGGTAAGCATATAGCAATACATCAGGAACTGCCCCAGGATGAGAGTGTTTTTTCTTCAGCATATAGCTATGTATTTGTGTAATGAGATTATAAGAACACTAATAGATGAGTGATAGATGACTCTCCTAATGAGCCTCCTCAGCTTCCTCCACATTCATTTCATTTGAGTGATTGGCAGTTTTATCATCTTATCAATGATAAGCGCAGCACGCCGACGAATATCTGTTTTACAGAGGTTTTCAACTGCAGCGCTCTATTTCCACAGCTCTGAAGTGACTGAAATCAATAAGCGTTTGACACTCATGTTGTGTCTATTATACACCCTTCAGAAGATCAATACCAACAGTGCAGCAAGCAGCAAGATCCCTTCTGTTCAGGTGGTGCGGATCACGCATGGGAACTTCTCGGTTAAAAATAAATAAATAATGTTTTTCTGGTTTGGAACATTTTCACACGCCGCTTGACTCACTGCGTGTGGGGGACGACACGGAGCAAACAAGCCTGAAAAACCTCCAAGTATCCTGAAATACACTGTCCAACGATCAATTAAAGGGATGGTTCACCCAAAAATTTACATTTGCTGTTAATTTACTCACTTTCAGGCCATCAAAGACGTTCTTGGTGATTTGTAAAATGCAAGTCAATGGGTGCCTGCACTTTGAGAGTCAAAAAATCATATTAGGCAACACAAAATTAATACCCAAGGCTCCTGACAATATATTGAGATCTTATGAAGCAAAACAATCGGTCTATGCATTATTTACAACATTATTACCTGTAATCCAGAGCCTCAGGCAAATGGTCCAGAGCGATGTTTGGTTCACAAGTGAATCATTCTTTTGAACTGGTTCTTTTTAGTGAACCGAATGAACCAGTTCATCAAATTGGACTGAAGCGACTGAAACAGTTTGTGGCTTACATTTTGTCATTGCGTGATTATGTATACGAACTAGTGAAGTGAACCAGTTCAATGCATCAAACTGATGAAGAATCAGTTCGTTGATAATAATAATAATAATAATAATAATAATGTTTCTTGCACAAACTGATCATTTCGCTTCATAAGACCTCAATATATCATCAGATCCCCGGGGTATTAATTTTGTGTTGTCTGTTTTAGATTGATCCGCCGACCGATTAATCGGGACCGATTTTTGACATTTTATTTTTTAAATCGGCCGATTGTGCTGCAAAATAAACCATTTCGAAAGCTTTATTATGTTTTACTATAGTAGAAGTGATGCCGACCGTGCTCATCATATTCATAAGTGCAACAAGACATTTGCATGTGAAAGTAGAAAGAGACGTTTCGAAATTAAAATGCAGCGCTGAATGCAAAACTTAATATAGAGTAAAGAAAATCAGCCAAGTAAATAGTAAATTTCTATATATCGGCATCGGCTGGGAAAAACCCATATCGATCAACCTCTAGCTTGTATATGCTTTTTTTGACTCTCAAAATGCAAAAAAAAATAATAATAATTTGCCATTGATTCGCTTCTTAAGAATCAACAAATCGTCTTTACTGTTCTGCTGAAGAAACAAATTGAGTAAATACACACCAATTGTTTTTGATTTTGGGAGAACTATCAGTTCAGATATCAATCTGGTTAAAAAAAATCCCAGAGAAGTTGCAATAAAGCCAAAATAATGACCGATTTTTCATCAGCACAAAAAAATGTAGGTGGGGCTTTGGTTCTACACATCAGATGATCACTGGATGATGAGATGTGGGCGTGGCACTCAAAAATATATTCAGATGAGTGTGAGCTTGCAGGGGCGGGGCTTAAGCACATGTCAACACCCTAGCAACCCCCACTACATCCTAACATTTTGGCAACATCTTCATCTCCAGCAAACACTCTCTAATATACTAATGTTGTAACATGACAAGGCTGTGAGCTACTAAAAGGGATAAATCCCCCAAAAACAATAATTCTTGACACTTGAAAATAATCAAGCAGTAACAGACACTACTACTACAGTATGTCCAAAAACACATAGTAATAACATGGTACATGTGCACAAATAAAATAAATAAGTATAGTGTTGTGTTGTGATCAAGTTGTGATGCTGCGCATTGTGTGTGTCTGGTGACTCACACACACACACACACACACCGAGCTCACGGATCCACAGAAGCAGATATGAGGATGTTCATAAGCACAACAGAGTTTTCACCGGTGATTTACTCACATCTCAGAGACTGATGCTGAAACGTGATCACAGGTCTCTCGCGCTCTTCATCATCATCATCCTCATCAAAGACCGACGCCGCTTATTCCGCTCGAATCGCTCCTCATCCGAACGGGAACCTGCTCAATGCAACGCTCAAACACTAAAACACACCTCCTCGAGTGTGTACTAATGAGAGTGTGTGTGTGTCAGGCTCCTGCGCGCTCTCGAGTAGATATGTAGGCAGTCCAGCGGCGGCGCGCTCTGATCCGGGTCCTAGCGCCGAGTGAACGCCAACAACAGGTTGCAGCGCGATCATTGGACATTCGCTCATGAATATTAATCAGATGATGACGTTCTTTACTGGAGTGCCCAATCAACCTGAGCAATCAGATCCATAGACTATAAAAATGAACTCAAATGTAAAAAGGTACCATTGCACTGTTTTTTTTTTCTTTGTATTTTTTTCTTTGTATTTTTTCTTTGTATTTTTACTATTTTACTTTATATGTTATTTATTTAACTTTATAATATTTTAAAACAATATTTTTTGTATAATATCATAATCACTTATTAAAAAAAACGTATTTTAGTCAAATATAGGAAAAAAGATGACTAAAAGGTGCATATTTTCTCTTCAGATAAAAATAAATGTATCTGCATTGTGGATTTGTTTTAAATTTGTTCTGTTATAATTATTTGTACAGTGTGAATTCAATATATAAAACATAAAAAATATAATGAATAAAATATAAATACATTTTGACAAGCAAAAACTCTAATTTTAGTCATATTATACATACACTTAAAGAAAAAAGAAAAAACATGATAATATTTCATAAATTATGATGTTTTGACGACTGTTTACTTTTCTTCGTATTTTTACTTAGAGTTGAAATTGTATATTATTTCTATAATTGTATAATATTTTAAAACATATTGGCTTCAAAATAAAGTTATCACTTGTGAATAAAAAAGGAAAAGATAAATACAAATTTTTCCTCTTATAATTATTTTACAGTGTAAATTCAATAGATAAAATGTCTAAAATAATATATAAAACAAATTGAGAAGCAAAAAAATCCTAGTTTTAGTCATACATACATATATTCTCATATATATATATATATATATATATATATATATATATATATATATATATATATATATATAAACATTTCTTATAATTATTTATTTTTTATAATTACAATGTAAATGTATTTTTTAATTTAAATAATATTATATTTTTGCATTATTTTTATTATAATTAATTGAATTCATTATTATACTTATAAAATAATTATATAACAAAATATTATTCAATAGCTATAAATTTAACATATAATATTTTTTTATGTGTAATAAATATATAATTTATAATGCATAATATTAACCATAACCTTTCAGTCATCTATTTTTTTTGCAGATAAATAAATAAATAAATTGAGAACCATTTCTGTTGCCAATCAGGTACATTTAATACTACAGCTAATATTTAAAAGCAAACATATTTTTAATTTTTCTCTCATTTAATAGACTGCATTAAAGAGTTTAAAGATGCATTAAGAAAGCATCTGCAGGTCTTCCTGTGCTTACATGCTCTTTGTGCGACAACAATGAACTCTCTGTGTTGAACTAATTTACAAATCTAATTTGACAAGCATGCCGACCTAAATGAAAGCATCACTTAAGAAAGATAAATCCATCTATCCAGTGATTGCATAACTCCAAAACTTCACAAACACCCAAACAAACTCACCTTAAACCCACAACAAACCTTCACTAAACTGTAACTGAATGACACACTACTGCCAGTATCTAGCACGCACTATCTAGCACACGATCTCTAGCACACACTCTCTAACTATCTAGCACACACTCTCTAGTACACACTCTCTAGCACACACTCTCTAGCACACACTCTCTAGCACACACTCTCTAGTACACACTCTCTAGCACACACTCTCTAGCAAACACTCTCTAGCACACACTCTCTAGCACACACTCTCTAGCAAACACTCTCTAGCACACACTCTCTAGCACACACTCTCTAGCACACACTCTCTAGCACACACTCTCTAGCACACACTCTCTAGCAAACACTCTCTAGCAAACACTCTCTAGCAAACACTCTCTAGCAAACACTCTCTAGCACACACTCTCTAGCACACACTCTCTAGCACACACTCTCTAGCACACACTCTCTAGCACACACTCTCTAGCAAACACTCTCTAGCACCACACTCTCTAGCAAACACTCTCTAGCACACACTCTCTAGCACACACTCTCTAGCAAACACTCTCTAGCACACACTCTCTAGCACACACTCTCTTGCACACACTCTCTAGCCCACACTCTCTAGCAAACACTCTCTAGCACACACTCTCTAAGCACACACTCTCTAGCACACACTCTCTAGCACACACACTCTCTAGCAGTAGCACACACTATCTAGCACACACTCTCTAGCACACACTCTCTAGCACAAACTCTCTAGCACACACTCTCTAGCACACACACTCTCTAGCACACACTATCTAGCACACACTCTCTAGCACACCACTGTCTAGCACACACTCTCTAGCACACACTCTCTACCACACACTCTCTAGCACACACACTCTCTAGCACACACACTCTCTAGCACACAATCTCTAGCACACACTCTCTAGCACACACTCTCTAGCACACACACTCTCTAGCACACACACTCTCTAGCACACACTCTCTAGCACACACTCTCTAGCACACACTAGTTCTGTTCACTAATCATGAGATCTGTGAAGATCTGTGTTCACATGGCATCAGCGCTCTGTCTCCATGGGAACTGCTAATGTGGAGAGGCAATAGCTTTTAATTGTTTATCAATGCCAATTAGACTCAATGAGGAAGTAATAAAAGTAGAAAGGAAGGGTTTTGCTGGGTTTGTGTCGAAATTGGCTGGAATATTTTTGACCAAAAGAGTAAGATAATAAAATTTACGACATTCAGTGGGTTACAAAATCTGTTTTGCAACAAAAACAGCAACTCACTTTAATGCCTGACTTACAATAATGTGCATAAGCTTTTTGTGAAATTTGGAGTAACTCTTTAATTGGTTGTTTGGACTCTTCATATTTATAGTTTTCAAAGTCGGACATTGCTGTGTTTTTTGAGTGTTTTCATCAGAATAATCTTGTTTCAAGACAGCAGATTCACCAAATTGAATTCAGGACAAGTTAATATAGCCTTCAGCCTGTCTCTGACCCTCCTCTTTCCATCACTAACACTAGCCTTGTGTTTGATTATTCAACCGTGACAGTAAAATGAGCAGCATGAAAATCAGCCGTATAACATCAGCTTTCTATGCGGCTCAAACACCTCAGGTGCTTCTGCTGAATACGTTATTGTTCAGCTTTGCTCTTTCATCATGGAGCCCATTGCTGTCTAGGAGAAACCATTAAGATCATAACAGAGGCCCTATAGGATTTTATGTCTTATGCATGCATGCATTAGTTATTAAGAGTTTTATATAAGTGTCTAAGTAAGGTTATTTTAATAAAGTATTTCAGTACTCTGAGAATAATCTATGAAGACAGAGATTTATTGTATTTCATGAGTTTATTAGCGTTATTAAATTACTTTATTGAGGGTTTTTGCTGTATAGCACGCACGGCGCGCGCCCTCTGGCGGGTGTGAACGGCGGCGCGCCCGGACGGCGGCGCGCCCGTCAGCTGACGTCATCCGCACAAGTCGGTCACATGTCGCTTGCAATCACATGACGACTAGAAGCTGAAAACAGGAAGAGTCGCACCAAACATTTATTAATCAGGTAAAAGCTTCGTTTGTTTTAATCACTGTGTTTATATCCAAAATATTTTCATTGCATTTATTTATTTATACGCGACTATATGGTTTGTAACGATGTAGTAAACACATCGTGTCATACCCGAGCTCATCTTTGCTGATAACACTATCACTTTGCATATCAACTCATTTATTGCTATTACTCGGCAAAATAATCATGCATGTAAAATGCGGTTTTTATATTGCATGTATTATGCGCATTGTGTATGTTCTGTGTTGCCAGATGTGCATTGTTTAGGTGTGCGCGCATCAGGAGACGTGTGAAGATGGCCTCTGCGGTGGAGAGGACGGATGATCTGGTCCGAGATTATCTGCTCTATCGCGGGTTCACCAGCACACTGAAGCACCTGGACTCAGAGATCAAATCAGACAAAGAGAAAGGCTTCAGAGTGAGTTCATGTGTGCAGATGCATGCATTCATCTGATCTGATCTGCAGAAGCTTTGTGTGCAGGACTGAAGAGCAACAGGACATAATAAACACACATATATACGGTTTAGTAGATAAGTGCATTGAAGTATGAGTATGCATGATCATGCAAACGTCAAATGCACGTTACTGCTCTCTTAAAGGAATAAGTCACCCCAAATTTTTAAATGCACTCACCTTCAAGACATCTAAGATTAAGGATGAGTTTGTTTCTTTGCCAGATTTGGAGAAATGTAGCATTGCGTCGCTTGGTTGCTCTGCAGTGAATGGGTGCCGTCAGAATGAGACATGATAAAAACATGACAATAATCCACAGCACTCCAGTTCATCAGTAAACATCCGGAGAAGACAAAAGCAGAAACAAATATAGCATTAAGACGTTTTTAACTCAAACACCTAGAGTCTATAATCCAGAATAACGCTTCCTCCAGTGAAAAAGTGTTCTGGTCTGAATCAGGAGAGAAATCTGCACAGATCAAGCAGCGTTTAAACAGATCTAAACTAATATGAGAGGCAACAAGAGATGCACTTTTTCACTGAATGAAGCATTATTATGGATTATGGAGTCATATTTTGGTCAAAAGCAACGGTTTGAAAGTAAAAACATCTTAATGCTGGATTTGTTTTAGCGTTTGTCTTCTCCAGATGTTAACTGATGGACTGGAGTGCTGTAGATTATTGTGATGTTTTATCAGCTGTTTGGACTCTCATTCTGACGGCACCCATTCACATCCATTGCTGGATTGTTGACTGGTGTTTTATGTCAGGTTGATAAGATCATCGATCAGCTCCAGCAGCTGATCCAGAGTTATGATCTGACCGGTCTGAAGGAGTACTGGGCGTATCTGGACCGCAGGCTCTTCTCCAGACTGGAGGACGTCTACAGACCCACCGTCAACAAACTGAGGACCAGTCTGTACCGCTTCTACGTCATTCACACCATTCAGGTGCTCCAGCTCATATTTCACACACAGATCAACAGAGAAAAACAAGAAAACCTATTTTGCATTTTAAATAATTAAGCCTATTTTTGGTCAAATAGTATTGTTGTGCCATTTTCATGACATTACACAGATTTCGCTTCTCGTTTTGTTAATGTTATGCAATAAAGCACTACATTATTTCCGTGTAGTTCTATATTTAATCTATGAAATAATGATCTATAATACAAAATATAATTGAATATAATTTACTAAATTTAACTAATATCTAAAAATAAATTATAATTAAAAAAACACAATAATAAATAATAAAATTATTTTATTTCAGTGTAGTTGAAAATATAATCTATGCTGATAATTAAGTTAATAATTAGCTAAAATATTTCAAGGTGATACTAAATTTAATTAATGACAATAATGAATTTATACCGAGCTATAATTACATATATATATATATATATATATATATATATATATATATATATATATATATATATATATATATAAATCATTGAAAATATCATTAATATATTATTCACTAATACATAATAAATAATATATTAAGTATAAGTATTATTCATCCAATTATAAATCATAATAAAAGTAACATTAAATATTAATAATAAAATGTTTTTCATTTATATAAAGATATTTAATATAAAAAAATTGATGAATAACAGCTTAATAAAAAACTATATTATTTCCAAGTACTAATTTTATTCTAATGCGAAAATGCATCATTAATAATATTAATAAACATAATATTTGAAAAGATATGTTTAACATAAAATAATAATAAATATTTATACAAAATTCTAAATAATAGTCGTCAATATGTGCTTATATTTTCTCATATAAACAATAAATTAAAAAAGAAAAACGAATGATAAAAAAAATAATTATGCAATAAAAAAAGCTGTATTATTTCCAGGTAGTACTAAATTGTTGCTAATAACAAATTTATACTGGTCAATAAATACAAATATTATTTATGACTATAATAGGTAACATAAATAGCATTAAATAACATATGTATTAACTATGAAATAATAATAGTAGTAGTTTTAAATGATAATGTCGAATAACAACAATAATAATAAATGAAAGTGTCCTGTGTCAGTCTCTTCTGCTCAGTATAGTTTCTCAGTGGAAGACTGATGTCTTATATATCTCTATATCTCGTGTGTCTCAGACGAAGACTCCGGAGAAGACGCAGGAGTTTTTCCAGAAGCAGGCTCTGGAGCTGCAGACTCAGCCGGAGTGGCGTGATTGGTTCGCTCTGCCCTTCATCCCAGCGCCGGAGCAGAATCCCTCCTTCTCTCCGTATTTCTCCCGGCAGTGGGCCGACACGTTCCTGGTGTCTCTGCACAACTTCCTGAGCGTCCTCTTCCAGTGCATGCATATCCAAACACCTCAGCTCTTTCAATAGCATTAGTGTGACCCCGATGCCTAGAAATGACACTCATGAACAGATTGTAGATGTGCATTCCTTAACATCTTCACCCCAGCCTGTGCTCTTGAGCTTCGACAATGAAGTACAGAGAATCAAAACTGTGCAGGAGGAGAACGAGGAGCTCAGGCAGATGGTGAGGTCTTCACTGTTCAGTAGTTTAGAGAGATAGAAGTCCAGATGACTAGAGTGAAAGGCAAATATATAACGAGTGCAATCTGGCACTTAAACGATGCTGAGAATGAATTTATACTGTTCAATAATTCGAAATATTATTAATAATTAATATAATATTCAGTAATATATAAAATAACTCTAATAAATCAATCCAAATAATATAGTTTTAATACTAAATGCTAAATAATTAAATGGTTATATAATTATTATTAATAATAAAAGTGCTGTTAATAAATAGATAAATGATAATAAAAATTATACTGACGATTTGTACTGAATTTATACAAATGTACAGTTAAAAATACCATTAATATATTAATAAATATAGTATTTAGTAAATGTATACATCATATAATGCAATAATAACAATGAAATAAGCAATAATAAATTAAATAATAATAATACAAATAATAACACTGTAAAAAATATATTAATTTAAGGCAGTCCTACATAATTTATGCTAATGATATAATTCATATATGTGTTATTTTCTTAATAATTAAATGCATTTTATTTGTATTGTGCCTTTTTTACACTCAAGACACTAGAAGTATTACATAATTTTTGCTGATAATGAATTCAAAGTGATTAATAATTGAAATTGTTAAAATATGCATTAATTAATTAATTTGTTATATATAAATCTATATTAAAAATAGTCATTTGTAAATATTTTTTTAATAATTTTATAAATATATAAATTTTGGTTATTAATTTAAAAAACTAATCATATATATATATATATATATATATATATATAAGCATATATTATTATATAAAATAAAATAATAATACTATATTATTTCAAGGTCATACTAAATAAATAAAAAATATTTCAGTAAAACATAATGTAAAATATGATTGTTCAGCTCACTGCTTGGTTAGATGATGCACTCCCAATGGAAACAGGGTAGTATTTGGTAGAGATGCATTTGTGCGTAATAAATATCTCCATTGCTTCCAGTTATTTGCTCTTCAAGTAGAATGGCGACAGAAGAAAGACGAGGACATGGTCCATCACAAGCTACCACCTTACGTCCAGCACATGGACCGACTGGGCGACACTGAGCTGTGAGGAGACTTTAGGACCTCAATCATCCGCTTTTAACCACTTCACACAATACAGCTATATTAACTTATTATAATGAGACTGACCGAGTTTGATTAGTGAATAAACGTTCACTTGAAATGTCACTTGATTTGACGTGTTTGTGATCTTTTCTCTGCATTCACTGCGATTCAGATCATCTCGGGATCAGTGCATTTGATTTGAGGAAATCATGTGACAGTATGAGTCAAATATGAAATCAAAGCTTCATTGTATAGATTTGAAACAATGTATTTGCACAATAAACATCTAAATGAGATGTAAAGGTAATTTCTGCAAGCTCTTTGTGAAAATTAAATCACATTTTATACAATCAGACTGCAGCGATTCTTGACAAAAAGCCTCTTTGTGTGATTTACTGGAGAATCAAGGCAATGAAACCAGGAACAGGGTAAACAGAGGAGGGGAAGTGAGCGGGAGATCAGCTAGTGTGTGTGTGTGTGTGTGTGTGCGTGTGTGTTTTCAGAAACGTGAGCGATGTTTCGTCTGTTTTCTCTTAGAGATCTCGTGTTCAGTCAGAGGAACGTCAACATGACCACGCCAACCAGAAACTTCTTCTCCACCTTCCTCCCTCAGACCCGACGGGCCCCTGGGAAAACGGCCCCGGGGCCACAATCCTCGCCCACACAGGCCTCGCTGGGCCGGAAGGACCCCACTGCCACGCAGGTAAAGCACAATCTGTATTTTAGAAGCATTGTTGGTTTGGTATTTTCTGTTTTCATTTTAACATATATATATATTTTTTTAAAGAAATGTTGACTTGGGCAATTATAAAGGGTTATTAAAAGCATTATAATTATTCATAATGTGTGTTGCAATACATCATATTGTGCCGTAAATAATTATAACCAAATTTAAAATGCGTATTGTAGCAATGAATTGATAAGTGTTATATTATTAATTGTGGTTACAATTATTCATCCATGTTTAGATGAAGGACACCACTCCTAAAATGTAAAAAGCATATATAAAGATGTAAATAGAACTAATTTATACTGTGAAAAAATATATGTTATACAAATATTATTTAGGAAATATTTAGTTTCACTTAATTAAACTTCATTAATGTATTGTAGTGTTAGATGTACTGTAATTTTTATTTACTATAATCTAATTTTAAAGTTTATTTATTTTAATTTTATTTTATGTATTTTATTTTCATTATTATGAAAATCATTTAAATATTGTTAATTTTTACTGTTAATGATAACTGTATTATTTCTTTTTTTAAACTAATTATTTTTTTGTTAAGTTACATTATTAAGCTCTGTGCAGTTTTTTTTATTATGTATTTTAATAAAATTTTAATACTTTTTTTTTATTGTAATTTTTTTATGTTAATTATTTAGCTTTGCATTACTTTTTTTGTCTGTTTGTTTTAGTTTTTTCTTGTAACTATTCCAGAGAGCCCAGCACTTCGTTGCAGTATGTTTTTCTGCTAATCTGATGGTTTTTCTGTCTGTGTTTTTTTTTCACAAGCCTGTGAAAGCAAAAGATCTGCCTTCTGCTAAAGACTTGAAGATGCCCTCTGTTTCCACTGCGACGGTGGATTTGGCCACAGGTCATTCCCTAAAGAGACGACAGCATGACCACGAGAAAGAGAGAAAAGAGCTGCTCTCCAAACTCCCACAACAGGTCTGAGAAAACATCCACCAGAGCCAAACAAAGGCCCTTCTGTCTTTCTGTCTTCAGTGTCTGACACTGGCACAACAGTAGCCACACACTATTTCAGTGCTTTTGGTTTGAGAAGAACATTTCTTGTTCATTTTCTCCATAAGGATGTTAAATGTTCTGATCCATAACTCAAACTAACCAGCCTTCGGATGAATCATGATTGTAACTTTGATCTAAAACAATAAAATCTATTTGAATCTCAATAAAATAACAAAGAACAAAGATACAAGATGATATTTTATGAGGAAATGCACTACTAATCTCACAAAGAAATCAAATTTTTAGATTTTTGGATATTTTGCTTTGATAAAAAATTGTTTAAAGACAAGTGAAAAGAAAACATCCGAAATGCACATTTAAGTGTTTAATTTAAAATTGCACTTTATCTATTTGAGCATGTCAATTTAAATTCTAATCCATACTTTTAAAAGTTTTTTCTCCACTTCGGCAGAACCTACATGCATCAAACTTTGCAGTTTTATTCCTCTATATTCTGAAGGTTTTTACTGTGGGGTGTGTTCATATATCATTCACACTGATGAATATCACACTTTATTCCTAAAAAAGTGGCGAAAAAGCATATTTTTAATGGTTGTGAGTTTGTGTCTCTACTTTAGCAGAACTTACATACACCAAAACTTAGAGTTTTATTCCTGTCTATATTCTGAAGGTTTTTACTGTGGGGTTTGTTCATATATCATTCACACTGATGAATATCACACTTTATTCCTAAAAAAGTGGCAAAAAAGCATATTTGTAATGGTTGTGAGTTTGTGTCTCTACTTTAGCAGAACTTACATACACCAAAACTTAGAGTTTTATTCCTGTCTATATTCTGAAGGTTTTTACTGTGGGGTGTGTTCATATATCATTCACACTGATGAATATCACACTTTATTCCTAAAAAAGTGGCGAAAAAGCATATTTTTAATGGTTGTGAGTTTGTGTCTCTACTTTAGCAGAACTTACATACACCAAAACTTAGAGTTTTATTCCTGTCTATATTCTGAAGGTTTTTACTGTGGGGTTTGTTCATATATCATTCACACTGATGAATATCACACTTTATTCCTAAAAAAGTGGCAAAAAAGCATATTTGTAATGGTTGTGAGTTTGTGTCTCTACTTTAGCAGAACTTACATACACCAAAACTTAGAGTTTTATTCCTGTCTATATTCTGAAGGTTTTTACTGTGTGGTTTGTTAATATATCATTCACACTGATGAATATCACACTTTATTCCTAAAAATGTGGCGAAAAAGCATATTTTTAATCATTGTGAGTTTGTTTCTCTACTTCAGCAGAACTTACATACACCAAAAGTTAGAGTTTTATTCCTCTCTATATTCTGAAGGTTTTTACTGAGGGTTTTTTTTGATATATCAATCAAACTGATTAATATGACATTTTAATTCATAAAAACATGGCGAAAAAAACATATTTTTAATGGTTGTGAGTTTGTTTCTCTACTTCAGCTAAACTTACATACACCAAAAGTTAGAGTTTTATTCCTCTCTATATTCTGAAGGTTTTTACTGAGGGGTTTGTTCATATATTATTCATTTGATAATTTTTTTTTTTTTTTTTTTACATTTTATCCCTAAAAACATGGCAAAATGTGTTTTTTTTTAATGTCTGTTGACAAAACTTTCTGATTTATGGAGTGATAAAAATAGATATCCAAAAACCCCTATGTAAAAATCTTTAACTCTTGTCAACAAAATTAAACAAGAATATTAAGCCTAGGTTTGTCCGATGTTCAGATTAATTTCCTGGAAAATAACATGCTATACATTGGGTTGAAATATACTTTTATCTTTAATCATTTTTTTAAAGATATAAAAAAAACCTAATTAAGTCCTTTAAATAATATTAACAGATAGAACATTTGATCTTAATAATGCATCAGTAGATGTTGAATTTAACATTAAGTTTAAGAAATGCTTTAGAGGTATTTTTATTTGTTAGTAATCTAATGGCAACAAACGGACTTTAACTTATTGTAAAGTATTTCCAAAAATATATATTTATAGATTATAACACAATATTAAGATATATACAAATATAAAAGAGGTTTGAGAATGAAGGTTGAACTTTGTTTCTTTTGTAGTGCATCATGGGAGTGCGAGGTCACTGCTGTTATCTCAGGTTGGATATTAAACATGCCAAAAACATCATGCCGGGTCTGTCTAGAACGTTATCGTGTTTCTGATCTCCACAGAGCATGGAGAAGAAAACTGATTCTGATCCAGATTCTCAAACCGAAGCTCTTCCTGATCAAACAGAATCCACCAATCAGACGCGAGTCTGTGAAGTGGGCGGAGCTGCAGTGGAGCAGCCCTTCATTAAACTCAGTCAGGATGAGTACGGAGAGCATCACTCATCCATCATGCACTGCAGGTGAGTGTAGATAACCAACATCGAATATAGCTGTTCATGCAGCAGAAACAATTTTTGAACTATGTCAGTCCTTTTTGGTTTTTTAGTCTCATGTTTGTGTTTTCAGGGTGGACTGCTCGGGCAGGAGAGTGGCCAGTCTGGATGTGGATGGTGTGGTGAAGGTTTGGGCTTTCAATCCCATCATGCAAACCAAAGCCACTATCATGTCCAAGTCCCCTCTGCTCTCTCTAGAATGGGCAGCCAAACCCGACAGACTGGTAATTACGTTTTTTTGGTGAACAAACACTGGTAAATAGATTTAGCTATTTTAGATTTTAGCTTTTAAGGAGTGCAAATAAGCATATTAAATATATTTAAGCTGTAAATGTTTCTATTAAAAACAATTACACTCTACCAAAATGTTTGGGTTTGATGAGATTTTTGAAAAGTTTCTTCTGCAATAATGTTGTGAAATATTAGTACATTTTAAAATAATGGATGTTTTATTTGTTTTATCTGTTTATTTTATTATAATTGATGTAATATTAGAGTTTTTGTTAACAATATGAATTAGATTTTATTTTTTTTTACATTTTGTTTAAATTTTTGTTGGTGTTTAGTCATTTATTATTTTTTATTATTATTTTGTTTATCTACCTTTATGTTTTTTAGTTCTTCAGGTTAAAATAAAACAAAAACCAAGTGATGAAAATGTGTGTTTCTTTTTTTAGTTGTACTGTAATAACCCTGATTTGAATATATTTTTAAATGTAATTTATTTCTGTGATGCTCCGCTGTATTTTCAGCATATTCCTCCAGTCTTCAGTGTCACATGATCTTCAGAAATCAGAATAATATGCTTCTCAAGAAACATTTCTGATTATTATCAATGTTGAAAACTGTTTTTGTGGAAAGCATGATGCATTTTATTTTTCAGGATTCTTTGATGAATAGAAAGTTCAAAAGGACAGCATTTATATGAAATATTATTTTTTATTTGTAACATTATAGATATCTTTACTGGCACTTGTGCAATTTAATGCATCCTTGCTGAATTAAATTATTAAAGCATTGTTATTATTTTGAACAGTTCTGGTAAAAACTACTAGTATTTGCTTGGTTTTATTGGTTTATGTGGTGTTTTCCTCCTATAGCTGTTGCTCGGCAGTGGCGTCGGTACAGTAAAACTTTACGACACAGAGGCCAAGAAGAACCTGTACGAGATGACAATAGACGACGTCCATCCACGGTGAGCCCTCACAGATTACCCATAATGCACCAGGATTTTTGTTTTTAAAAGTAGATGACAGTATACAGTAAACATGCAGTAGATTCCTCTTCCACTGAGCTTCCTGTGTGTTTAGGATCCTGTCGCTGGCCTGCAGTCCGAGCGGAACGTCGTTCGTTTGCTCCGCCGCGGCTCAAGCTGCTCATTCTGGTGTTGTGATGGAGGGCGATGCACGAGTTTCGGCTCCCGTATCCGGACAGCTGCTGCTGTGGGACACCAAAACCGTCAAACAGCAGGTACTGGAGCCAAATGACACTAACAAAGAAATGCAATGACTGAAAACTCAATGTATGCAGGTGCGAGTATACAACTTACATGCAACTTGTATGTAATTGTAAATTAGCAATATAGCGATGGCATAGAAGAACCATTCAGTCAAAGAACTTTCACCAACATTGGGCTCTTTTAAAATAAATTTGATATTGTATTGATTAGAATTAGCTTTTGGCTCAACAGATTGGTCTAGCAAAGTGGTCCTCGTTTTCTCCTGTGATGTTTGTTTTATTTGCTTATTTATTTATCAGTCTTTTTCCTCTCAGAGATGTTGGTCTCATTTTTTATTAGCTGTTGGTATTGTACAGCACATTGGTAAACCTTATGTTGTTTTAATGATGATTTTCTTGATGTGTTCAGCTGCAGTTTGCGCTGGAGCCGGGGGCCGGTCGCTATAAACTGTACGGCGTTTAACCACAACGGAAACCTGCTGGTGACCGGAGCCGCAGACGGGATGATACGACTGTTCGGTGAGACGCTTTCTAATTTCAGCTGTTCAGCTCTACAGAAGACAGTAGTGTCATTATTTTTATTTCAGCTCAATTCAGTTAATTGTTAGTGTTCCAAAGTTCCAAATTCTGTTCAGTTCAATAACAGTGTGTCGATGTTCCAAAGTTTTATAAATTGTAAATCAAATTCAAAAACATTCATTTTTAAACTCAGTGTTAATTCAAATCAGTGTAGTGACAATGTTACAAAATTGATAAATTATGAAATTGATCAATTTCAGTTTTTAAAGCAGCTCTACAGTAAACAATATTCACTCTTCTGATCAGTTCAGTTCAATTTTGGTTCATTTCTGTTTATTGTTAATTCGGTTGAGTTCAATAACTGTATCAGTCTTGTAAAATTAATCAATTGTGTTGCAATTTTAAAGCTCAATTTTAGCAGTACAGCAGCTTAACGGATGACAATAATTTAATTATTTAGCTTAATTTAGTTCAGTATTGATTCAGTTCAGTTTAATAACAGAGTTGATATCTAAAGTGCATTAATTAT
This sequence comes from Carassius auratus, assembly GCF_003368295.1. Taxonomy (NCBI): domain Eukaryota; kingdom Metazoa; phylum Chordata; class Actinopteri; order Cypriniformes; family Cyprinidae; genus Carassius; species Carassius auratus. The sequence continues at coordinate 103,963 of NW_020526355.1, read as the reverse complement.
AAAACAAATTCAAAAATAGTCATTATTCAACTTAATTTATTTTAATGTTCAATGCTGATTCAGTTCAGTAATAAATTCATTGCAAAATTAATTATTATGAAATCAATTCCATTTCAGCAATAAAGCAGCTCTTCAGAAGACAATAGAGTGATTTTCCACCTCGGGTTAGTTCAGTTGCAAAATTAATCAACTATGAAACATATTCTATTTCAGCTATTAAGGAGCTCTGTAGAAGACAATAGAGTAATTTTTCAGCACAGTTTAGTTGAACTTTGTTTCAGTTCATTTCCATGTTGATTCAATTCAGTTCAATTACAGTATCCGTGTTTCAAAGTCCATCAGTTATGAAACAAATTAAATTGACAGAAATGTTCGTCAGTTTATTATATAGATATTCGGCTCAGTTCAGTTTAAAATCAGTTATATTTTGTTCTCATCCGATGGTGTCAATGCAGTTCAGTTGATAATATCACTGGATATGAATCCTTTTTTAACTTCATATGTCTCACATTTATTGTGCAATATTGAAGTGTTTGTTTCTGCTGTGTTTCTCTGTAGACATGCAGCGCTATGAGAGTGCATTGAGCTGGAAGGCTCATGATGGTGAAGTGTACAGCGTGGAGTTCAGCTACGACGAGAACACCGTCTTCAGCATCGGAGAGGATGGGAAGGTGATGGGAAATTTGGGATTTTTGTAGGAATATCTAGAGTTAAGTGTAGATTCATCGCTAAACGTCATGTTTTGTTGTCAGTTTGTTCAGTGGAATATCCATCGCTGTGGCGTGAAACAGTCGGAGTACTCGCTGTCCCAGGATGCCGTGGGGCCGTTTGTCCTGTCGGGTTACAGTGGTTATAAACAGGTTCAGGTTCCACGAGGTCGACTCTTCGCTTTCGACTCTGAGGGGCAACATGTGCTCACCTGCTCCAGCAGCGGAGGAGTTATCTACCGGGTAAAAATACATTTACCAACCTCTCACACCTGTCAGACCAGCTTAAACCAGTAGCAAAACAAACTGTTTGCTTCAGCTAAAAATAGAGACCGGAACCCAGACCCATAGAATTAAAAAATTGGCAGCTCCCACTTTAACGGGAAGAAAACGGTGGACAAACCAGGGTTGTTTTAGTATCATTGATATAGTTTGATAGAATAATGAGGTAATTTTTTTGTGTTTTCATATTCAATTTTTAGTCATTTTGTTGGATTATTATCTTTTTTTTTTTTTTTTTGCTTTTTTATTTAGTCTATTTAGCGTTATTTTTGTTTATGTTTTAGTTATCTTAGTACTTTAACTTAAACTAAACAAATTGAAAAATGCTGCCTTTACTTAACTTTTATATTTGATTCAATTGATTCAATAACATTTATTTTTTCTTCTTTAGTTTTATTAATTTTATTAATTTCTTTTTTTAATATGTCTAATTAGTTTTATCAAGTTTATTTCAGTTTTGGTTTCAGTTATTTTAGTACTTCGACAAAAATGAGAAATGCTACTTTAGCAGCTAACTGAAATAAGTTTATTTTTAATTTTATTTCAGCTAACATTTTTTTTATTCCATAGTTTTTTATTCCATAGTCCATTTTTATTATTATTATTATTATTATTATTATTATTATTATTATTATTATTATTATTATTATTATTATTATTATTATTTTAAATATCTAAATTGTTTTTATTAAATTTGGTATCTGTTTTAGTTATTTTAGTATTTCAGCTAAAATAAGAAATGCTGCCTTGGCAACTATAGCTGTAATAAAATATGTTTTCTCTTAATATATATATATATATATATATATATATATATATATATATATATATATATATATATATATATATATATATATATATATTATTATTATTATTATTATTATTTTATTTTATTTTATTTTTTTTTCAGTTAATTTTTATCTTAGTTCATGTATCAGAATGTTTACTCATGGTTTTAGGTTTAATGTTTCTGATTTAACCTCATATCTGCTCTGTTCTTGTCTAGTTGAATAAGGCGGACACTGGTCTGGAAAGCGTCTTGTCTCTCGGGGGTCATAAAGCGCCTGTCGTCACAGTTGATTGGTGCACGGCGATGGACTGCGGCACCTGTCTCACCGCGTCTATGGACGGCAAGATCAAACTCAGCACGCTACTCGCACAGAAACCCTAAGTTCACCAATCAAGTACAGCAGATCTGAAATGAGCCAGTTCTATAGTTTAAATCACATGATGTCTTATGAGCCCTGACTGGTGACCATTAGAATATCAAAACAATGTTAACGATTCAAAGAAAACAAAGTCTGAATTTCCACTGAATGATAAAACGGACCATAAAGTCCCAAAGAGTGATGACGTATTATATTTTTCATAAATCATTTATGTTTCTGTGTGAGTTAGTAATGTCTGAGCACGTGGAGAAATGTTACTTGAGAAAGAACAAATGAACAAATGTTCAGTCAGGTCAGTGAGGAAGGGCATTACCTACACATTAATGTTTCTTTTCTTCTAAGATGATGTTTATTTCTTACTTCTGGAACCATAAAATAGAGCTTAGCCAAGTAATAAACTATTTGAATGATGTTCATAAACTTTTTTTTTTTTTTTTTTTGGCATCCTGTTGAACAATAAAAACAAATATAATCAACTAAAGTTCTTTGTGTCATTTAAAGTGTCGTGTCGAGGTCCTAAGTTAATTTATAAAAAAGGGGAAAAACTATTTTTGTATAAATTAATTCCAAATATGTTCACAGTAATAGTACAATTACAAAGGTAAGTCACTTTAAGTCAAATGTCTTAATTTATAAAAGCAAAAATAGCCACTTAATTTAATTATTCTGAGCTGTTATGAGTGACCTTCATATAAGCACAGAATAGTTACCCCAGACCCTTTACTGGCATCTTTGTTTAGAAGTTAAACCTGGTATACTTTTTAGTTCATCATGATTGTATCATGTTAATTTGTTAACATTGTCCATTAGTGCATTGATGGTTCAGTTTTACAATATGAGCGATACGTTTGATTATTTGTGGTTATTGAAAGGGATAGTAGGCTACGCACACAAGTCAGTACCCTTGATGTTCTGTAGTATTGATTTTTGGCCTTTTCAGCGCTTTAAATAATAGTTGGTAAAACAGACTGAAATGTTAAAATACTACTAGCGGAAATCTCGACCGTTGCACTAGTGTGCGTGTTCATAACCGCGGAGTTTGGCGCGACTAGAATAATTCGCGCCCATTTTTAAAAATCAGTCCTCGCGTCAAATAAGAACCGACAAAAGTAACGGACATAACTTACTTCAGAGGACCAAAGCCTATTGTATGTCTAGCACGAGTAGCAACGGAGTGTATGAGGTGTTTCTTTATTTATTTTCTAGATCTTTTAAAATTAGATTATGTTGTTGCCTTCTTTTAAATATGAATGATTTAAAAAAAAAATCCATTTTAGATCTGCCCAGTTCATTCTGGCCAAAACCATTTAAGAACTATTTCACCTCAACAATATCAAGGTGAGTAAAATTACAGATTTTTTTTTTTGAGGGAACTAGTTTTTTAAGTTAACACAGGTAAGAACTGACCCATGAGGAGACCTTCAATAAATACATCATCTTTCACCTTTTTAATGATATCCTTTAAAAAAAATCACAAGTAGTAACTTTATATAAATTGACTACTAGGCACAAAACATATCTCATGACAAACCTGAGGAATACATAAGTAAATTCTTCAGTATGTTCAAGATCTATGCAGTTGCTGTTGTCCTTTAAATGTGAATGGGAAGAAGTCTCACTCTTAGATCTGCCCAAAACTAGCTGAGCACTACTTTAAGGTAATATAATTAAACCAAATGATTTGTTTCTGAAACAACCAATCATTCAATCACAGCAGTACATGCGCAGATCATTTAGGGCCGTGTCGTCTCCGACTCCCTGCGGCTGCTCAACCATCGTCTCGATGCCACAGATTCCCTTTCCTCCACACTTCTCGCTCCAGTCGCCCCATTCGCCCCACGACATCCCGGATCCCTGCAGCATTTCGGCATTTCCACTGCAGTTAAACCTGGAAATACAATGACCACACAATAATCACAACCAGTGCTAGCCTATGAGTCCAACTGTGCATCTCTAAGCATTTCAATAGCTCTAAACGCTTGACCGGGTGACTTCATATCCATGTCAGATGAGTCTCATGCAGTGGTGTGTTTATACAGCTTGTTATGGGATGCTGCGAGAACCACATTCTTGCTCCAGAATCCTGTGGCTTTAGAAAATCTGGTTGCCATAAATTAAATAAGTTCATCACCTGATATTGTTTGCGGCCGTGTCGTCCCAGGTCCCTTGGTAGGGTTCCACTCTCAGCTGAAAAGATGTCAGAAATCCACTTGAGCACCATTTGATATCTGACCATTTACCCCAGCTAAGGAAAGAACGTGATAAGGAACGTTAGTGGTATAACTAGTTATTTGTTAGCTTAATAAATATGGAGTGTCCATTTACACTAAGCTCAAATAGCCCACCTTGTTGACAGAGGCTATTTACACTAATCCGCCCACTAACGTGATTGGTTTAGTCAAAAGTCAAAACACGGTTAGCTAACAACAGTCCCTGTGATGTACATGACTAAGTGTACTGCAAATTTCAAATATTTTCAATATCACATGGGAATGGCCATTATTTTCAATAAAAATTAAGGAAATAATCGCTGAAAATAAAGTATTGGGTAGAGTTAAAGTAGGTGTGGCGAGGGCTTTATTGTCCCAATAAAGTGGCGTCCATTTAATAATTTGAATTAAAATAATAGTTTACATTCTAAACGTTATTATTGCAAATGGTTTTATAATGTACTACAATAATGAGGCACAGATACTATTTGCAATAAATAGCAGTAAATCCTGCTATTTTACCATAGTGTAAATAGAATCTGTCTATTTGCACTTGTGTAAATGCTCTTTAGACTTAGTGCAAAAAGACGCTGCCTTATAAAAAATCCAGCTTAAAAGAGATAGCATAACACTTTGATGTTGCCAGCTCTGTTCGAAAAACGAATATGCTGTCTTGCACACGGCTGCATCTAATTGAAATGATCCTCATTAGTGGCTGATTTGATGCGCTCTACATAGGCAGCAACTCTGTCAAAAGATGCTCTCTGTATAGAAAGCTCACTAGGTTTTGGCACAGAGCTTCTGTATTACATCCAGTTCAAACTCTTCACCTTCCTACGTCGGACTGAACTGTGGCGTAGTCCTCGTATGGGCCCGATGAGCCTTTGGACGGGTTGATGCAGTGAAGACGAATCCCATTGAGCGCTGTGTTATCACCAACCAGCAGAGATTCCCACTTACCTGCCACCTTTAGAAAAACAACAGCACTAATAACTTCATGGTTTATAGTCACACTGAGCAGTTGATGTTATTATGGTTAACTAAAACAAAAACTAAGAACTTACATTAACTCAAATGAAATCAGTCAAACAGTTACACTTTAAGAAAATATTTCTCATTTCTATTAAGTTTCAGTACTAAAATGACACAATTAGAAATAACTATAACCTAACATAAAATCTAAATGAAAACTGAAAATCAAAAAAATTAAACGAAATACATGAAAACCATAAAACTATATATATTATCCTAAAATGTTTGTAGCTGTGTGAAAGGATATTTTACATATGGTGTTTTACTAAAATAAATTAGTTGAGTTTTGTTTTTTTGTTTTTTATTTAGGTTGCGAAGTTGGATATAAATGTAATAGTTGTCAATTGAAGTTAAGATACTGAAGATTATGAAACCTATATGTTTTTTTTTTTTAATTTATGTTGTTTTGGTGTTTATAAAGCTACCATGGCTGTTTTCATGGCAAGAAAAAAGGGTCAAATGTAGCCAAATTTAAAAATAAGAAAACAATTAATTACAATATTTTTTTTTTTTTTTTACAATTTATTGATTGAAAGATCTAACATTTATGGTCTGCAAATATCTGACTTAATATTTTGTTCCCATGAAAAATGAATAACTTTTAGATGTGTATCAGTGCCATGATAAAAATATCGCACACATACCATATTATAATAATATCATATAGTGTGCTACTGTAGAATTCACTATTGGTTATATATTAACTTTAACATGACCTATAGTCTGGTATTAGGTGAAAACTTCACAATAATCAATTAGATCAGAAACATTAAGGAAGTAAATAGTCAGTTTTGGTTAACAACCACTAAACTGTATACCGGTAATAGTTACTCACCTTAAGACTAAAACCTGTGGCGTACATTCCAGTTGGACACATTTCTTTCTGACCCCATGTGCCCCATCGCATCCCATTATGGACCTTCAGCACCGACCCAAAAGGTCTGCTGATGGTTCGCCCGAAGCGTCCTCCTGCGATCACATACTGCCCGAAAACAGCCAGCAGTGAAATCAGCGTCAGAGAAAGAAACCTGTACATGGTTTGAGAGCCGTCTTTATGTCTCCTGCTGGAGATCCGAACAGATGTGTGTGTGTGTGTGTGTGTGTCGGTTCGTCACAGAGCTCAATGTAGGACACTGACCCTCCACCAACAGCTGGATCCAAGTCCAACCAGCACAACAAACAGAACCTCTCTCCAAAAGTAAATAGAGGCAGAATATACAGTAAACTGACCATTCGCTCAAGACATAAGACTTGATCAATATTATGATTCTCTGGTTCAAGACAATAATGCAAAACTTTGGCACAGAAATACAGATATACTTAGATATTAAAGTGAATGACCTGCATGTAAACTCACAATAACACAAACACAAAATAGGTCAAATGTCACTCAGACAAAGTTTAGCTCATTTAAAACTGCGTTGCTTGGCATTTGTATTCAATGTATTATTATTTTTTCGATATCATAGTAGTTCACAGAAATACTTTAAATATATATTGTAAAGACTCTTCTTATGCTTTGGACTTCTACAGAAATTAAAGTTATTGTAGATGTACCTGTTTTATTCATTGTTTGATTAGTCATTCAAATCCAAATGCATTTAGAGAAAGCAGTGTGATGCAAAGATACATTTAAATGTGAGTCAGTTTAGTGGGAAGGGCATCATATAAGGGCGAAATAAAATATAAGACGGTATTTCTGTCCTTCAAAGATTATGTTAATTCTTAGACATGGATGTCCTGCTAAACCAAGAATGCCTCAAATATTAAAATGTTGTTTGTATAAATTTTTGTATCTCTTTCCATTAACATTTTTGTAAGACATTATTGTCAATAGAGTGCATTGTGCCATTTCAGGCTAACTGAATACATTTTAATACACGGCTACGTGATGCATGTATGATATTATGATAACTTTGAATGCAATGTAAGCTTGTATAGAAACATCTGCCATATATACTAATGTAATAAAAAATGTTGTACAGTAAGATGTTACAGTAAAGGATGTGAAACTGCAAGGTGCTTCTTAGAAAGAAACTTTAATGCTGATATTTGTTGCCAGATCAGGAGTCTTCAAGCTAAAGAATTACATGAAGGAATTAAAACTCAAATCATTATTTCATTATAAATATTTTTATAAATAGCTGTGTGATAAGTGAGAGGCTATCTAGTAAACTTTATAATCAGCGGACTGCACATTAAACTATACTGTATGATGCAGTTAATACTATAGTTCATTATAGTATGATGATCAATTATGATCCGTCTCGCGTTTCTGGTCGTCCTCTTACACCTGAAAGAAAACAGATCTCAGCTCAGCCAGCACTTCTGTTGTGTAATCAATCAAACGGACAAACAGTGATTTAAGTGCCATCCGAGTGTGATTTTGTCTGGATTGAGGAGCTGTTAATGTCAGAGCGCTTCTGTCATGCATCCAGTTGTTCCAAATCTGCATTTATTTCTTCTTCTTCTAAAAAAAAGTCTTCTAAGAAAGATATTTTGAAGAAAGTTGACGAGAAAACAGTTGATGGTAGCCACAATGTAGTCAATGGCCACAATCATTCTTGAAGGTGAGTAGATGATATCAGAATTTTCATTTTGGGTTGAATTGGCCCTTCAACACTTTCTCGTTAGCCCCAAAACAGCTTTCAGTAAAACCAAAATGATTCATTTTCTACTTTATCCTCTTTATAATGTAATAGAGATTGGCAAAGGATTGCTTGCATGAACAGATAAATACATACTTCATCATTGCTAGGCAAAAAAGCAATCCATGACCCCTTTAATTTATTGTTTATTGAACTGTTGTATAAAAACAATATCACACAATCATGCTGTTATTCTGAACATCAGTTATGTGATCATCTACAGCCTTGTGCACAGTCACAGCCACGCTCAGATTAACATACGTGTTTAAAAAAAAAAATATATATATATATATATATTATACTAGCACTTACTTGATGTTTGTGATCATGCCGTCTTCAAATCTTAGCTGAAAAGCAGTTAATAAGGATACACAGGAACAAGATCCATCCAGTCCATTTAATATCCACTGATCGGAGCTGTGGACAAACACCATTTTAATGATCAAACCAGTAATTATTTTCAAGAAAATACTTTTTTTTTTGCTAGCTTATGAAGATGCTTTTTCCTAAGTATTAATGTAAGAATTCTTAATATAACCTGCTATAGTTAGTTTTATTACTTGTAATGTGAGCGCTTTACGAACTACTTCTGACTGAACTGACTGTCTGTAGTCCACATATGAGCCCGTAAAGAGATTCGATAGGCTGGTACAGTAAAGACGAGTCCCGGTGAGTACTCTGTTATCATCCCCAATAACAGAGGGCGGTCTATACACCTTAAAAACAAAACACGACAATCCTCCATTGGAAAGATGGAGCCACAAGCAATATTTTAGGGTTAACTTGAACACAACCCACAGTGACTTGAGCTTCATGTTCTTTAGTATTAAGCAGGTACTTAAGGAAATCTTAAGCAGACGCTGTTCATTACTAACAGTGACTGAACCGTCAATTACCAATTACATGTTTAATCACTTTTCTTTCATCCCAAGTCCCCCACCAGACCCCATTCGGCACAGTCAGCACTGATGTGGACTGAACGCTCAAATGTAGCCCAATAATGACTAACAGTAAAGAGAGAAAGCAATGCATTGCTGAAGATTGATGAAATCAGCCAAAAATACTGATGGAATTATTTCTAAAACTTCAGAGTGCATTTATATGGTTCTTCGGTGTTGTGATATCCTGGTTCTAACCAATCAGTGAGCAGGAGAACAATAAAGTTTAGTACTCTATTCTTCGTCCAGTTCAAAAGCCCATTACTTTCATGTATTTCGGGAGAAACTGAGGAATTCAAGTGCTGTACGTTTAATCCGGCTGACAGGACTCTGAACTGCAGCGCTCATCTCGTTATAGATCAAGATAATTTATAAAAGTTTTTAAACGAAGAATCAGAATATCAGATAGTTGTGGGTACCTGTGGGTGGCACAGGGACACCCTGGCACACCCGTGGCTACGCCACTGTAACAATGGATGAAAAGTTTAGAGCCCTACTGATGATTAAGTCTAGAGTGTGTCCACCTTTGTGTGTGGGTCCATGTATGCTGAATCGACAGGTAAAAAAAAAGCTTCAAGTTCCGATCTGAATCAACCGAGTCGCGAACAGGCTCCGAAATGCCGATCTGAATCAACCGAGTCGCGAACAGGCTCCGAAGTTCTGAATCAACCGAGTCGCGAAGATGCTGCGAAGTGCCGATCTGAATCAACCGAGTCGCGAACATGCTCCGAAGTGCCGATCTGAATCAACCGAGTCGCGAACATGCTCCGAAGTGCCGATCTGAATCAACCGAGTCGCGAACAGGCTCCGAAGTGCTGAATCAACCGAGTCGCGAACAGGCTCCGAAGTGCCGATCTGAATCAACCGAGTCGCGAACAGGCTCCGAAGTGCTGAATCAACCGAGTCGCGAACATGCTCCGAAGTGCCGATCTGAATCAACCGAGTCGCGAACAGGCTCCGAAGTGCTGAATCAACAGAGTCACGAACAGGCTCCGAACAGGCTCCGAAGTGCCGATCTGAATCAACCGAGTCGCGAACATGCTCCGAAGTGCCGATCTGAATCAACCGAGTCGCGAACAGGCTCCGAAGTGCCGATCTGAATCAACAGAGTCGCGAACAGGCTCCGAAGTGCCGATCTGAATCTACCAAGTCGCGAACATGCTCCGAAGTGCCGATCTGAATCAACCGAGTCGCGAACATGCTCCGAAGTGCCGATCTGAATCAACCGAGTCGCGAACAAAAAATATATATATATTCTAAGTAAACAACAATAGCCCAAGTTTAGTAAACATTTTTTATTGAGACTATAAAAAATAATTCTGCATCTATTTTTAGGTGTGCCAGCTGCCACTGTGGGTCCTAACGTAAAAACAGTGCTTGCAAGTAAGAAATAGTTTTACTAACAATGTAAATTCAGTCATCATTTACTTTCCCTCTTTTCGTTTCAAACTTATGAGTATCTTTCTTCTTACAATGATAATTTAAATATTATGATGGATTTGTTTGACTGCTGAATAAGTCTTCTTATATTAAAGTCAGTGATCTGCATGTTAACACAATCACCTCTGATCATTGCCAGTAAAAGCATGTGCCCTTTGATTGATGAGTTAAATTAATAAATATCTTTCTGAAAATTAATAATAAATAATAAACAGCAGAAATCAACACTGAACACCAGCTTGAGTTCATGAAATGAGAGCAGTGTGGTGACATGACTCTCCTCTTCCCAGGTCATGCTCTTCCGTTTCCAGCTGATGAAACTTCAAAACAATAACATCAAAAATATAGCCCCAAGCACCAATCATCTGGGTCCAGTCACAAATATCTCATGTGGATGATTAGATGATATTAGGGCTGGACAATATGACCAAAATTTATATCACAACATATTACTACAACTAGAGCTACATCTTAAAAAATGTGAATATCATGGAAATGTTTCTTACAATTCTAGATTCATTGGACACAAACTGAAATATTTCAAGAGTTTTTTGTTTAATTTCGGATGATTACGACTTAGGAAAATAAAAAATTCAGTATCTCAAGAAATTAGAATATTCCAATTTGAGCTTTATTAGTTTGATTAATTTTGAGTATAAATACTTGGTATCTCCTGGGCTAGTTCAGAACATGCAACAAAACTTATGGGAAAGACTACTGACTTGACAGTTGTCCAGAAGACAATCATCAACACCTTCCACAAGGAGAGTAAGCCACAGAAGGTCATTGCTGAAAGGGCTGCTGTTCACAGAGTGCTGTATCGAAATATAATCATAGAAAGTTGACTGGAAGGAAAAAGTGTTGTAGGAAAAGGTGCACAAGCAACAGGGATCACCACAGCCTTGGGGAAGATTGTCAGGAAAAGCTGATTCTAGAACTTGGGAGAGCTTCACAAGGAGTGGAGTCAGCGCATCAAGAGTCTACACACTCATATATCTTCAGGAAAAGAGCTACAGCCGTCACTATAACCAAGCAACTCCTGAACCAGAAAAAACGTCAGAAGTATCTCACCTGGGGTATAGAGGTGCTCAGTGATCCACAGTCCTCTTTTCAGATGAAAGTAACAACAATTCATACAAACAAGACATGTGAAATCATTGTCAAATAAATAGAAGACTCTCAACTTGAATAATATTAATATCCTTAACTTTAAACTATAAATGACTATTCTTATAGATTTAAACTAAAAGCTTCAGCCAGAATAAAGTATATGAAAAGTACTAAGAGTTGTAGCAAAAAAAAAACAACAAAAAAAAACAAAGAGTGAGCAACCACAAACAAAAAGACCAGCTTATTAAAAATGCCAATTTATTCTCTGCCAGTAGGAGGCGCTTTTGAAACAGCAGAAACAGAGGTTTCCCTGATAATAGGGTGTAAATAAAGCAGGGCACCGCTCATGAACTTTACTTTATTAGATGAAAATTGCATCAAAACTTTCTGAAGACAGTCTGTTCAGTGGCAGAGCCAGGGTGGCAATGAACATCTGATCCATGTTTATTGATACACTATGTCTCCTGTCATGTTTCAAGTGTGGAAAGACAGCAGCTTGAAAACACTGTCACATAGCAGAATCCATTCACTGTCCATAAACTAGAAAAGTGTACACTAGAGAGGATAATTTTATATATTTATCATGGGCGTAGGTTTGGTCTCAGCTTTGGTGGGGACACCCCGGGAAACACTACCCCCACCCCCCCAGAATATCACAATACAGAAGTGAATCTACTTCATCTCATTATATTGTATCCTGACCCCGATATACCATCCTGTATACTGTCCCTAAAGAGCTAGTATAACTGTATAATCTAAAAAATGCACTCTCAAAAATAAAAACCTGAGACTGTGTAATGCTGAACAACCAAACGTTTTATTAACATAAATTATTATATACATTAGTATTTACACTAACACAAAATACTCTGCCACAAGGAAACACATCTAAATAAATAAATATAATAACCCTTTTCTATTATAAACACTATTTACTCTCCAGTACACTCACGTTTATGTTGAATGCATGATTCCAAGTTAAGGTAGGCTACAGGCTTATTGACATTCAGTTAGGCTACTTGCTAACGTAGCATTCTATCATCCTGGGTAACACATAATATCACCAGTTAATACTATTTTCAACAGTAGAATAAAACCGAATTATTATTATTATTTTTTTTACTGGCCTTTGTATGTGGGACAGAGACAGCCCTGGTAAGTCACCGTCGGCAGTCGTCAACATGTGCGCGCACGCTCACACACACCACCCGCTCGCTGCGTGTGCCAGCACAAAAATAGTCCCGTCCCGCGCAACAGAGAACATTGCTTAAAAAAGGTTTGCTTATATCTCATTTTCCTGAAGAAAGATATGTTAATCCTTTTTTTATTTTTTGTTCCAGCCAGTATTCAGACAGATTATACAAAGTTAAAATGTCGATCTGCATGTTAACAGAATCAGCTCAAATGCTGCTCATTGCCAGTAAAGGCGTGTGCTCTTTAAATGGAACAGCTTTTATTGATGAGTTCTCAATATTAATATTTAATAGAAACTGTAAACATAAATCAACACTGAACTTGAGTTCATGATAGGAGAGCAGTGAGGTCACATGAATCAGTTTCCCGTTTCCAGCTGATGAAACTGTCATACAAAAAAAAAAAAAAAAAAAAAAAAGTAATTGGCCTGAGTAAATTGTACCATTGTAGAATTATTAATGCACAGGTGTAGTAATTTAAGAGGTGAAAATACAGTGAAATTAAATACAAATGGCATGAAATCTGTTGGCTAGCCTACTTCTGGTGCATGGATTTGTATTTCATTAATGCGGTCCAAGAATACGCTAGTATTTAATTTTTCTGTATTTAACAGCATGAACTTACAATAGTGAAAGATGTCTTCCCTCAGGAATATTGAATGTTTTCCTGGATGTTGTGTTCATGATCAATAAGTTGTTTGCATTCACCCAAACTGACTTGGCAAAATCAAAACGCAGGCAGTAAAAATATTTATGGTAAATGTTTCGTTACATTGCACTGAAATAAGCAATTACATGAGACATTTGAGTTGTACTGGGCTATCTTATAAAATAGCCTACGTTTTGATATTCATTCATGTTCTTATCAAACTATAAAAAGAAAGATGAGAGTTCATGAGTGTTCCTGTAGAGTTCACTGTTCATTTCCAAGAAAAGCATTAATGGATAAGACTTTGAATGCAGTGTAAGTCACTTTAGGTCGAACCGTATGCCACATGCACTAATGCAATCAAACATCTGATGTAAAATGTTTTGATAAAGGATATGAGACTACAAGATTTTATTTAGTTTTGTGATAATGACCAGCTGAATATGCATTTTCACAGTGTCATACCACAGCTTTGTTAGCTGCATTCGATCAGTTATTACAATCCATCTGATCTTTTAGCTGTTCTTTGCTGTCGTCCTCTTACACCTGAAAGAAAAACCAAACTCAGTTGCTCTGCATTATGTGCCCTTACGAAAGGAAAATATATTTACCAATATATTTCTTAAAATATATTGTGATATATTGTAATATATTATTTTCCCTATTTATTTTCTAATATTTTATATATTTGAATACATTTAATAATATATTGATGATACATATATTATATAATATATTGCAAAATATACAAATGATTGCCACTTTCAATATATTGCAATATATTGGAAAAAATAAATATATATAAGAATATGTGCCTAATATATTACATTATATTTTCCAATATACTGCTAAATATTTTTGTTTCATGAGGGTGACAATCCGAGTGTTTGATTGCGATCGCATCACCTTAATCGCAGCATAACATCCACGCGTCATTGAGAGCGGTGTCGTCTCCCATTCCCTGTGGCTCTTCCACCTGTGTCTGGATGCCACAAATCGCTTTTCCTTTACATGTTGTGCTCATATATCCCCACTCGCCCCAGGCTGTGCCATCACCCTCCAGCAAAGACCCTCGACTGCATCTGAATCTGAAAATAGAAGAAAAATATTATTCGAAAACACCGACAGAATCTGGGAACCCAGTTATTAAACCCGATTGTATTGTATAACATGGACTTGCCCGTTCTGGATGAAGAAATCAAGTAGGGCTTAACATTTGATCAAATTAAAATGATGAATCTAGTGTTCATTAAACCGCAAAAATTTCCTTTTAAAAATGTACTTCTGCATACTCACCTGATGTTGTTGACGGCCGTGTCGTCTTCAATTCCTTGGGAAGATTCGACTCTCAGCTGAAAAGCTGTCAGTAATCCAGAAGGACACCATTGGATTTCTGTCCACTTACCCCAGCTGAAGAAAAAACAGGTTTACTACTGAAATTTCAAGAAAAATTGATTTGTTTACTGTTGCTTATGATAAAGCTGCTCCTAAACCTTAACCTAAAAACTCATAATAACCCCAAACCTGCTATAACTAGTATTACTCTTTAGTCTGAGCCCATTACCTTCCTACTTCTGACTCAACTGTGGCGTAGTTCTCATATGAGCTTGATAAGCCTTTGGACGGATCGATGCAGTGAAGGCGAATCCCATTCAGTGCAGTGTTGTCATCCCAAAAGCCTTGGGAAAGCTGTTCCACCTTAAAAAAAGAGCTATGATCAATCATTGAAAAGTATACTGTAACTTCCTATAGTAACATTCATCTTAGTGTCCTTAGTATTAAGCATGTGCAGTTCCCTGGAGATACCTGGGATTAAATAACTAACTAGTAATGATCAGTCACCAGCTCACATGTTGAACCACTAAGCCTCCCCATATGACTGTAATGTATTTAAAGCCAGACTTACCTTTAGACTGAACCCTGCAGCATACGTTCCATTTGGACAGATGTCTTTAACCCCCCACGATCCCCAGTTCGTTGTATAGTACACTTTCAGCCACCATCTGTTTTTTCTGTTGATGTCTGGATCAGAATGCATTACATATGACTGAATGCTCACATGGAGCCCAATAACGACTAACAGTAAAGACATAAAGTGATGCATTGCTGGAGCTGTGGCCTGATCGATAAAAAATACTGATGAAATTAATTCTGTTTGATTTCTACACTATGAACTGAACTAAGGTCAGTAAAACTGCTCAAAGGAACAATAGTTTCTTCAAATACAGAACAGAAACCTGTTCGACTGCAGTCTGTCCGCAGAATATGCCTGATTTTTCAGAATGCATTTTCATGGTTTATAAATATCATGATATCCTGGTTCTAGCCAATCAGCAGCCAGGAGCGCAGAGTGCACATCAACAACCTTTACGCGACTGAAAACACAAAAATACAAACACTGATCCAGCAATATATCTGTATGCTTAACCCTAAATGTCCCTGAAAACTGATTTCTTGGGAAAATGCCTAGAAAATGTTGAGCTGCTTGTTTGATTTTGTGTTTTTGATGAGTAAAATATTAAGCATGCACTGCAACAGAAAATATAAGATCTATTTCCTCAAGAATGATTGCGAAGAAGTGATCTGCTAAAATGATCATTCTGTCATCATTTAATCAAGCTAATGTGATTCCAAACCTGCGACCGTCTTTCTTCTAAGAGGCAGAAGGAGAATTTAAGTATCATAAAAGTATGTTCATATACACTGTAAAATCGAATTAGTTAACATTACTTTAAAAAGCATGCAAACCGATTGCCTTAAAAAAAAAACTAAGTCAAGTAAAAACATTTTAGTGTGACCTGCTGATCCCAATTTTGCAGATTCAGAACTTTTTTCTCTAAGAACAAAAATTGACAGCACATACAAACAAAAATCTAATTATTCAATGCAAAAAAATAATTTACATAATTAAATAAATTATTCAACAGTATGTTTCCCCGTCACAGTCATGGACTTCTATTCTCCTGTTGAGTTTTCCTTATTTGGTCATGTTCCTTTCCTTGTTTAGTTAATTGATTACTCCCCACCTGTTTCTGTTCTTGTGATTACTTTCCATGCATTTATATACCCTGTCTTTTTAGTTCTGTTCTGTCAGTCCTTAAAGTAATGTAGCGTAAAGTAATAGTTTTTTTCTTCACCATTGTTTTCATTAACATCTCACTTCTTTTGGACTTCATTTGAAGACACGAGCTGTTACATCCCTCATTGAGGACTAAGTAACACTTGAACGTCTCTCAAAATAAAGTGCTCTGTTACTGGTGGAAATTAGTAGCTTTAACAAGACCGATTCTCGCTATGTTTATACATTTTCCATCACTTTATTATGTTTCATCTTTCACATCAAATTCTTACATTGTTTCGGTTAATTCAGTTAGAATGATTTAATAACTTTAGAGTTGTTGTTCAAAGAAATCAGCAACAAACTCCATCTTTCCATTGCAAGAAACACAGAAGCTGAAGCAGAAAAAATTAAACTGTATTGTGTCAAATGATATTCACTTAATTTTAACTTGTTTTTGGAACCACTAGCTGATGCATAAAATCGTTGTCACGTTGCAATTGTGTTAATATTCACAGAAACATTTTGGTTGTGTGATGTTACTTACAATAATCCCCTGCAGTGTGCATCTAATACTTTCTGTGAGTGCTTTTGCTCTCATTCATCTTGATTTCTGCACAAGTCTCTCTCTCTGCGTGAGCCTTATCTGGCGTGACATCATTAAATTATCAGTCGCGATTAGACTGAATGCAATAATATCTGGATCATTCTCATACAAGAAATTTGATGCATGTAGAAAGATATATTTGAGAATCAGTGTTTATTTGTGTTATTGCTTGATATTGCTAGCTAGACAAGTATGCAAATCTAAATGAACTCTGATATTAAAGTCAATGACCTGCATGTAAACACCCTTAATACAAACACTGACTGATTGGCACAAATGCTGCTCATTGCCGGTAAAAGCATGTGCCCTTTGAAACAGCTTCACTTATTTACTTTTTTTTGGTAACACTTTATAATAACTTACATTTCTAAATCATTAACAAACATTTTTGTCATAACAAATCATTTGTTAATATATATTAACATGAAAATATGAGATAATATGCTTGTCGATTATTACTTCTGTACTTATTAAACATTACCATTAAACTTTCAATTCATTGTATACACATTTAATGATTTTAACATGATTTTAATGTTGTAACACTGGTCATTTTATTTTCGTATTTAAAAGTATTAATCTGTTTTCTCTCATTTTGAATTTCTATATTCCAGTTTTTACATTTAAAACATTAATCTCTTAACATTATTTATGCTTTCTTGTGCTAGAAATATAAAGAAAAAATAGTAGAAAGTAGAAAGTGTCACCGCTACGGTGAATGAAACACACAAACAATGCAAATAATCTTTAATAATTTATAAAAGGCAGAACACAGGTCGGACGTGCAGAGTCACATGTAATAGACTGGACCACAAACAGTGAACAGAACACAACTGATATAGTGGAGCAAATAATAATAATTAACTAGACATACCTGAACATAACTAAATTAATCAGACACAGATGGTAAACTAGATCACAGAGTGCATGGGAGAAGAAAACACAACACACAGTCCTTGGGTCTGACAATAAGTGTATAGAACCCTGTTTAATAAGGCCTTTACTTGGCTTAAAAAACTAACTTTTTAAGTTTATGTAAATAAGTTTATCCTTTGTATTTTGACACATATATGGATGTCTCTGGACTAAGCTCTGGTTATCTGCTAGCCCACATCTGCCACGGACTAAAAGTATTTTCATACAACTTGAAACCTCTAAAGTCATAGTAAGTTGCACAAATAAATTAATACACATAGCTACAGAATCAGTGTTTGTCTATATTATTGTTCAAAACAATAGTGTAAAAATGAATGATGGTACAAGTCAATAAACACACTGTAGACCAACACTGACTATTCAGGTCAAATGCTGCTCAGTACCAGTAAAAACATGCTTGATAGTTTATACTTTTTATTTAAAGACAAATTCATATTGTAAAGCAGATTCATTTTAACCCCTTGTGTGGGGTTTTAATTCAACACAATTACACAATTTGTTAAAACACTCCACAGATGTTTACTTTATCCCAGTTACAAGCAATATGAACAGCATATATGGTTGATATTTGCCTTTTATCTTTTTTAGTATCACATTTATGAGTTTAAAGGTGTCATGGGATGTTTTTTCCACAAGTTGATATGATTCTTTAGGGTCTAAAAGGAAAAAGTCTGTAGCATAGTTTGATTAAAATTTCTCAATGGTAGTGTAAAAAAAAAACATCTTTTTAACCTTGTCAATGAGTGTAAGTTGAAAAAATAATTAATAGTATAATTTTTCTTTTGACAAAAAGTCTATACAAGGGTTAAAGGAACAGTTTGTCCAAAAATGGACATCTGCTGTAAATGTGCTCATCCTCAGGCCATCAGAGATGCTGATGAGTTTGTTTCTTCACCAGATTTTGAGAAATGTAATTATCCATCACTTTCTCATCAATGGATGCTCTGCAGTGAATGGGTGCCATCAGAACGAGAGTCTAAACAGCTGATAAAACATCACAATAATCCACAGCACTCCAGTCCATCAGTGAACATCTGGAGAAGACAAAAGATGAAACAAATCCAGCATTAAGATGTTATTAACTTCAAACTGTTGCTTCTGGCTAAAATATGACTCCATAATCCATAATAATGCTTCCTCCAGTGAAAAAAAATGCATCTCTTGTTGTCTAATCATAGGTCAAAATATACCCATTTTGGATATTAACAATACTTAAGATGTGTGTATGAACATGAGTGTGTGTGTGTGTTCTGGGTGTGTCAAACATGAAGCTTAAGAAAAAAAAAAAAAAAAAAAAAAATATATATATATATATATATATATATATATATATATATATATATATATATAAAACCCTGTTAGCTATATGCACATGATTACGCAGTACCTTAGGGTTGTAATCTAAAGCTTTACTAAAAATAGATACTGTACAACAGAAATCAGACCTTCAAGCAAAAAGAAACCAAAATTGTGTAAAGAACATTTGAATATTAATAACCTTTCTGAACTATAAAGTAACTTTTATGCAATGGAAATATGTCATGGATGTTAACGGTTCTTTAAGGTAATTGATAAAATATTTAAAAACAAAAAGAAAATATTTTCATTTTATTTGAATTCCTTACGTTCATCTTACCATTTGATTTCTGTCCACTCACCCCAGCTGAAGAAAAAAACAGGTTTATTACTGAAAATGTTTAGAAAATTAATTTGTCTACTGCTGCTTATGAAGAAGCTGCTCCTAAACCTTAATGTAAAAATTCTTGATAAGCCCAAACCTGCTCAAACTACTATATCTACTCTACAGACCTTACCTTCCTACTTCTGACTGAACTGAGCCTTTGGACGGATCGATGCAGTGAAGGCGAATCCCATTGAGTGCAGTGTTATCATCCCAAATCACACAGAGTGTCTCTTCTACCTTGAAACAACAACACAACATTCCTACATTTGAAAAACCTACAAGCAATCCTTTAAAGTTAACTCTAACCATCCCATAGTAACATTCATCTTCATGTCCTGTAGGGTTAAGCTTGTGCATTTCCCTGGTGATGAGTAATGATCAGTCACCAGCTCACATGTTTAACCACTAAGCCACCACCACATATAAATCTAATAGATTCAACTTACCATGAGACTAAACCCTGCTATGTTTGAGTTTCACTGGACACATTTAGCTTCGATCCTTAATATATGTTGATGTTCCCGTGGACTCAGTGCTCACATGTAACCCATTAATGACTAATAGTAAAGAAATTAAGTAATGCATTGCTGCAGAAAAAGCCTGATGGATTAAAATACTGATTAAATTTAATTCTGCTCACATTAGGAACTGTTTAAAGGAACTGCTGCCTTATTCTCTCAGAGCTGCTTCAGAATACATTTATACGGTTTATCAATGTGGTGATATCCTGGTTCTAGCCAATCAGCAGCTAGCAGCACTGAGTCAACGTCAATGACCTGTATGTGAACACACACATATATAAACATCCGTATGCTTAACCTCTAAATGACCCTGGAAACTGTTTTGCTGAAGTGAAGACTGAAGACAAACCCCAATGATATTATTGTTATCCCATAAAGCATAGGAAAGTGTCCATTGGGAACAAAGTTAACCAACCAATAATAATCATCATGGCACGTGCATTGGAGATTAAACATTAAACAAGTGAATACACATATTTCATTCTTACTGCACTGCAAAACAATATTATTTTGTCCTTGTTTTCCACTACAAATATCTAAACATTCTTTGAACAAAATACATTTACTAGCATTTACTTACATTCATGAGAGAGTTGCATTCAAGCAGATGATGTAGGATGTAAACATAGCGTAACCTCTATGCTAGTCTCACGAGAACCAAGTTTTCTTTGCAGCAAAGAGAAACCAGTGTCCTCTTGACTAATATCGAAATGAGTTGTACCAGTCCAAGTTTTGCACTTCTACTTCGTGACTGGTGTTTTGTTTTGCTCCCATTCAATGCCATTATAAAGCTTGAAAGAGCCAGGAATTATCCCTTTAACCCAGGATTAAGCCATAGTTCAATTATGACAGCTTTTATAAATGTACTATAAAAAAAAAAAAACCTTACTGATGTGCATCTTTAGAAAAGTAAATGACACTTACATTTTTAGGAGATGTCAGGGCAAATTCAAATTTCTTTTAGGTAAATCAACTCAAACATGATTTTTAGTCTAGGACTTAAAATACAAGGTAAGATGTAATAAGATTTATAGGGAAGATTAAAGCCACCTTGAGACTGAACTCGGACACAATTCCCTGTGACCCCACGACCCAAACTGCATCCCATTGTGTTCCATCAACAATGTTATGAAAGATCTGTCAATGCTCCTCTCAGGACATCTTCCTGTGGACTGAACGCTCCCCTGCAGCCCAATAAAGGCTAGCAGTGAAACATGATGGAAATAAAGTGATGCATTGCTACAGCACTGGTCTGATCGATTAAAATACTGATGAAATTAAATCTGTTTGGTTTCTACACCAAAAACTGACTCTGCTGTGGTCGCTCAGCAGAACCTGCCTGTTTCTTTATTGAGCCAATCAGAAAAATACATTAATGTAGTTTATCAATATTTCAGCCAATCGGCAGCCAGGAGCACTGAGCTCACTTCAGTGATCTGTCAACAAACAATCATACCTAAGTGTCCTTGGAAAGTTTTACCCCACGACCCAAACTGCATCCCATTGTGTTCCATCAACAATGTTATGAAAGATCTGTCAATGCTCCTCTCAGGACATCTTCCTGTGGACTGAACGCTCCCCTGCAGCCCAATAAAGGCTAGCAGTGAAAACATGATGGAAATAAAGTGATGCATTGCTACAGCACTGGTCTGATCGATTAAAATACTGATGAAATTAAATCTGTTTGGTTTCTACACCAAAAACTGACTCTGCTGTGGTCGCTCAGCAGAACCTGCCTGTTTCTTTATTGAGCCAATCAGAAAAATACATTAATGTAGTTTATCAATATTTCAGCCAATCGGCAGCCAGGAGCACTGAGCTCACTTCAGTGATCTGTCAACAAACAATCATACCTAAGTGTCCTTGGAAAGTTTTATTTGGTAAAACTCCCATAAAGTGTTCAGTTGCAGCTTTGATTTGGTAATCTTGGAGAGTACAGAGAGAAATGTTAAGCATGTTGAATTTAATTGATTTTTTTTTTTTTTTTTTGCACAAGTTTTATATAAGTTTATAAAAGAAATTCCATACACTTTAGAAAAACTGTCAAGGTTAAAAACACAATAAAGCCCATGGCTTATTTCCATTGCAGTCCTCAATGTTGATATAAAAGTTATGTCTACATGCAGAACAAAGCAACAGTATCTCATAATCATATTATCATAGTGGACATAATTCAACAATTAAACAAATACAAATCACAATTGACAATAAAAGCACAGCTAATTGACATACTAAAGACAATACTTTATTGAACCTTTTCAGTAAGTGCGCGCTGTAAAAACAAGCATTTTGTCCAGTTTCCTCTCTGCTTTGCTGCCTCCAGTTAGCGCAGTGACGTCCGCTGACGCTAGTTCCCTGTGGTTGGCCTTATACAACAATCCATAACACCACTACAGCCTATCTTTGTTGAGTTAGATACCAATATACATCTATAAGGGAATTAAACATTTTCATACCACTTGACTACTGAAATTATAGTCATTTGCATGAAGAAATAAATACACACAGCTGCAAAATCAGTGTTTGTCCATATTATCATTCAAGATGATTATGCAAAACTAGATGATTGTGCAAGCCAATAAACACACTTTAGACAAACACTGAGTAATCAGGTCAAGTGCTGCTTAGTACCGGTAACATGTGCCCATTGCTTAATAGTTTACATTTTTATTATCTTTCATGAAGTTTTAAATACAAACTGATCTTGTAATGTGGATTCTTTTAAATGAATAAAAATTAAACACTAAAAATGTCTTCATCCTCAGGCCGTCTGAGATTAGGATGAGTTTGTTTCTTCATCAGATTTGGAGAAATGTGTCCTTCCATCTCGATGTTCTGCAGTGAATGGGTGCCGTCAGAATTAGAGTCTAAACAGCTGATAAAACATCACAATAATCCACATCTCTCCAGTCCATCACTTAACATCTGGAGAAGACAAAAGATGGAACAAATCCATCTTTAACATTTGCGTCTTGGCAATTATTCTTATTTAATCAAATGCCTGTTTTATTCTCTGTGGTGCAGTTCATGCTTACCATATTATTCACTAAAAATACAAAATCAAACTCAGGTAATGCAACATTTTGGTATTTTACCAAGCAAATCCATTTCCAAGGACATTGGTTAATCATACAGATATTTTGATTGATCATTGTTTGTATTTTTCTGTGTTCAGTCACGTACAGGTTTTTTGACGTGGGCTTTGTGCTCCTGGCTGCTGATTGGCTAGAACCAGGAAACCACAATATTGATAAACCATATAAATGCATTCTGAAGCAGCTATAAAATAATCAAGCAGATTCTGTTGACAGACCACAGTCGGTTCAGAAAGATTTCCTGTCCTGGATTTGAAGAAACTGTTCTTTTGAGCAGAAATTAATTTCATCAGTCTCTTGATCCATCAGGCCAGGTCTGCAGCAATGCATCGCTTCATTTCCATCATGTTTTCACTGCTAGTCATTACTGGGCTGCAGGTGAGCGTTGAGTCCGCAGGAACACGTTCTGAGCGAAGCGTCAGAGATTACAGATCGCTGCTGACCGTGACGAATGGAGGGGGCTGGGGGTCTTGGGGTCAGAGGGAAATGTGTCCAGCTGGAACGTACGCCGCAGGATTCAGTCTAAAGGTAAGCTAAGAATTCAATTAATTAAAGTAGTGTAGAGCTGACACAACTGGCCCAGTGGAAGTATGCAATGGTGGTATTTTCAGTGCACAAAGTGATATAATTTAAGTTAAACTCTAATCAGACTCCATTTCATTATGACTTTGAATTTAGGTTCCCTTACTAAAAAGAAGTATACTTCAAGTTTATTTTATTAAGTATACTTAAGTAAAGTATATTTCTAAGTATACTTTATGCATCAAGTATACAAATATCAGTGTTCTAGTAGTATACTTGTAAGTGTACTGTTTCAGTACTCCTTGGGACTAAACTGGCCCACTTTCTAGTATATAAAAGTATACTTTTAAGTATACTATAAGTATAACAGTAGCAAACTTTGAGTACACAAGTAGTTTACCTCTATGTTTGTAATTGGTACTGCAATTAATCTGCTGAGTCAGATTTCAACGACACACCGGAGTGAGAATTAGTGTTATTTCGGGTGAAACGTGATTACAGATAATGGTTGAATACACTTAAGTCAAAAACTGCATTAGCTGACTTTAATAAAACAACCGAGCATGGTGGATAAAACATTAAACCCAACCAGCTGGGTCAAAATAACCCAGCATGTGTTCTATCCAATATATATCGTACCTAGTGCCTGGTTGCCAAATAAAGTAAGTTGTGTTGTTTTTAACCCAGCATTTTAAAGTGTATGTATTGGATTAGTCCAGGGATTCCCAGCTCTGTTCCTGAAGGCACATCAACAGGAAAAGTCTCTGAACACACTTGATTCAACTCATCAGGTCTTTAGTAGATATCAGAAATGTGTGATGTCGATGTACCTCCAGGAACTCTGGAAACTAAAGTTCAAATTGCTTCTTTTCTGTTTCTAATTTGTCTAAAGTCTTGTTGTTTTTTGTTTTGTTTTTAAGGTGGAAGATCCTATTAATGGGGATGATACTGCACTCAACGGGATTCGCCTTCACTGCATTAACACTATTCAAAGCTCATCACACTTGCATCACAGCTACTCCTCAGTTTCGTCAGATGTAGGCAGGTAATGGGTTCAGTCTAAAGAGTAATAAAGGAGCAGGTTTGCAGTTAGTAAGATTTGTTACATTAAGAGTCAGAGACAAGCTAGCCAAATGTATTTTCTTAAAAATAACGTTTAGTTTGATCAATAAAACCGTTTTTTTCTTCAGCTGGGGTCGGTGGACAGATATCAAATGGTGTCCTTCTGGATTCTTGGCTTCTTTTCAGCTGAGAGTCGAATCTTTTCAAGCAGATGGTGACGATACGGCCGCAAACAACATCCTGTGAGTTTGTGCTGTGCTAAAAATACTTTAACCCAATTTGGTGCTCTTATTCAAAAATGACCTTCAGCAAATTGCTTGTAAATCACTCATTATTATCCTTTATTATTATCACCAAATCATTTTGGAACTGACTGTAGAGCTCCAGACTGTTTTACAATCACATCATTTGTTATGTTGACGTAATAAACTGAGATAATGCGCATCAAAGTTTTGGTGAAAAAACACCAGCGCCGATGGCCACCTGCTTAAAACAGCTTCGGTTGTGGAAGCATGAGGGAGACCGACAATGAAGGAGATGTACAAAGAAAAAAGTGCAGAAAATCAGTAATTAGTTAACATAAACTACTAATGGAAATTGTTTTTTATACAAACTTAAAAGACTTTAGTTGTAACCAAATCAACCAAATCAATAAATCTGTTTGGCTTTACACTAGCGTGTTTTCGTATTATGACAACATCTATTTGCAAAAACAATTCAATAATCGTGATAATACTGTTTACCGTGATAAAAGCTTTAGCATTTTATCACTTGCAAGTTCAAAGAGATTGGTTTGTCATGTATTGTTACTATTGATTGAAACAACATATTTTATCGTAATATTGTCAAATCCAAACCTCTTCTAGGTTCAGATGCAGTCGAGGGTCTTTCCTGAAGGGTGGCGGCACAAACTGGGGCGATTGGGGCACCTGGAGTGACTCATGTGAAGGAAAAGGGATTTGTGGTCTCAAGACACGGATAGAAGCGCCTCAAGGACGAGGAGATGACACCGCTCTCAATGACGTGATCATGTACTGCTGTGATTAAGGTGATGTGAACACAATCAAACTGTTTGGATGATCTCTGTGATGTTAGTGCTCTCTTATCTGAGTTTGGCTTTTCTTTCAGGTGTTACATGGGACGACAACAAGAACAGAAAGATCAGATGGATCATAATTGATCAGCATACTGTTATGAGCTCAAATTAACCATGTGATACAACAGCTAATCAAAAAATGAAGCCTGAGATGTGATCAGGATCTTAACACAAAGCATCACAGTATCTCACTTTTTGTGTCTTATCAGTTCATGCATTACACCATCCACAAACTTCATACTCTACATTAACAGTTAAGCTGTCAGTTCGCTTTTTTCTGAGTGTATAATTATATCCTAACATCTATTAAAAGATCTATTTAACTTGAAATGACTCTAGTTTGTGTCTGTTTAATGTGCTTCTTCTTTGGCCTGATTGAAATCATTAACAATTGAATATTTCTTTGCATCTCATTCATTCATTTTTTTAGTTTTCATGATTGACTAATCAAAAACTGAGAAATGCCTTGTGAAGAACTGGCACATCTCCAACAACTTTCATTCAAGCATCAAAGCATGAGAAGAGTCTTCACAATAAATAATTAAATGATTTCTGTGAACCCACAAATATAAAAATAAAAATCGCATTCAATAAAAACTTTCCAAAAAGGTCCAAGCAATTTTATTTGAAATGAGTTTTTTATGGTGTCCAAAACAGCTGATAAAAACATCCCAATAATCCACAGCACTCCAGTCCATCACATAACGTCTTGAGAAGACGAGATAAATAAATCCATCAAGATGTTTTAAACTAAAATATACATAATCCATAATAACACTCCGGTTGTCGGATTTTGATGTGAGAGACAACAGGAGATGCACTTTTTCACTGGAGGTAATTTTATTATGAATTATGGACTAGGATTTTAGTTAAAAATGTCCCTCGCATACACCTTTCTAACACAAATCATGTCTTACAAAAGTTAAATCAATACATTGTTTTCTGTGGAAGAGTGCACAGGATGATTTTCACATCATTTTGTAGCAAAAACTTTATCTATAAGTCTATCACATCAAGTTCTCAAATGTCTTGTGAACAAATGTTCTGTATGTGTTTTATGGCTTTATTTCAGTGACTTTAACATTAGTTTAACATTAGTTTTTCACTAACCATGTATAAACACTGTTTTCTCAAAACCCAAACAGATATATTCATGCTGATCACATATTATTGTATCCCAGTTTGTGCAGATTACAGTGTTGTCAGACTTTAGTCATAAATATGTTTTAAAAAAAGATATGTTTACACACACAAGGAATTTGACTTGACTAGACAGCCAGCTGCTCAGCCTCCTGTATGTAAGCAGGCTTGTCTCCATCCTCAATGAGGCCGATGGCTGTAGTGTCATCTGCAAACTTTAGGAACTTGACAGAGGGGTCCTTTAAAGTGCAGTCATTCGTGTAGAGAGACAAAAGCAATGGGGAGAGAACACATCCCTGGGGGGTGCCAGTACTGATGGTGATAGTCCTGGATGTGAGTTTGCCCAGCCTTACTAGCTGCGGCATGTCTGTCAGAAAGCTGATGAATCCACTGACAGATGGAGGTGGGCACGGAGAGCTGTGTGAGTTTGTCTGAGAGAAGGTGAGGCATGATGGTATTAAAGGCGAAACTCTGTGAGCTCATCTAGATCGGTGGCTGCAACTTCAAAAACACTTCAATCATTGAGGTCAAAACAAGCTTGTAAATCACTCTCTACTTCATTAGTCCATCTTTTAACAGTCCTTCACTCAGATTTAGCTGATTTCAGTTTCTGCCTGTAGGTCGGTATAAGATGAACCACACAGTGATCAGACAGCCCCAAAGCTGCCCTTGGGACAGAGTGATATAGATCTTTTCTAGTCGTGTAACAGCGATCCAATATTTTACTGTCTCTGGCGGGACACGTAATGTGCTGATTGTATTTTGGCAGTTCACGGGACAGATTTGATTTGTTTAAATCTCCAAGAATGATTCAAATAGAGTCTGAGTACCTTTGCTCCATTTTAGTTATTTGTTCGGCCAGCTGTTGCATCGCAGTAGAGGTCTTCACAGTGCACCCGAGACGGGTGTACGGGTTCGGGTCTATATTTTAAATCATCAGCCGGGTCGGGTCCAAATCTATTACCTCGGGTCGCGGGTCTGTTTAACATTGTGTGTAATACCCGTGCGAATGCCGATCGGAGTCATCGGACTCGGAGAACATCCGGCCGTTATCAAAGACTGCTTGTGTTTTTTGTAACTTGCAACTTGTAAAATTAGGAAAAGAAAAGAGTGAGCCAAAAACAGTGATATCTCTCTCTCTCTCGCTCGCAGACTCAAGAGTTGATACAAGTGCACACACGGTAATGCTTGCAGACTTGACACACTCATGTTTAATATATTTCAAATCAGCAACACAATCTGAGGTGAACTGTCACATGAATGTTTTCTATTACGCTCAAATTGCGTTAAGGCATTTTAGGTTGATAAAGCTAGCACGCATGTGCAGTCATGTTTCTATGGCAAGCAGTGAGGGACACTTCGACCGCCAAACCGCGTTTTACATTTTCTCCCATTTTTATAATATTATAAATGAACCGTTTAATCTTAAAGTTTTAGTGGTTCAGATTCATACTCGATGCTGAGCAGAGAGCACAGACAGAGATCAGATGATAGTAAATAAATAATGTCAGCGGCAATGGCATTGCACGAGCGATCGTTATTATAGTTCAAAAGGCAAACAGTGTAAGTTATTATGCGCATTAACTCGAGTCAGAATGTACATGTGCACAGTAGCATATGTCATCCGTCACCGTGACATCAAGTGGACTTTTGAAGCTGAAATAATGAGTGGATTCAGCTTGGACTTGGAATAACGAGAGGAATAACATGAATAACTTTCTTGACGCAGGATTGTAATGCATCACAGGCAGTCAGGTACAAGGAAGAGAGACCACGGCTCTTTAAATTAAGTAAGACAAAAAGCTGTGTTCTTCGCAACAGGTTTATTGACTTGTAATAGCAATTTAACGTGGAATATGTGAACGTCGGGTCCAGTCGGGTCTGTGTCTTCCGGGTCCAGATTTCAAGTAATATACGGGTCCGTATATTACTTGAAATCTGTAGGCATTTCTCGGATCTACACGGGTCCGGGTCCAGCTTTTGAAATAATAGACGGGTCCGGGTCGGTTCGGTGTAGTACATTACGGGTCTCTGTCGGGTTCGGGCAAGAATTTTTGGACCCGTGAAGACCACTACATCGCAGCACTCATGCACATATCCGAAGGCACGTACACATTCACGAGAATGAAAGAGGAAAAGTTTACAGTTTATGATGAGTGACTTCAAGTTAGGACAGCATACATTTTTCAGCATTGTTGCATCTGAACAACAACATTCGTTGATGTAGAAACACAATCCACCACCTCTCGTTTTCCCAGTTAACTCCACGATGTGATACGCTCTGAACGGCTGGTAGCCCGGCAGATAGAGCGCGTTGTCCAGAATGGCTTTTCTCAGCCAGGTTTCAGTGAAGCACAGTGGAGCAGAGTTTGAAAAGTCCTTATTGGTGCAGGTGAGGAGAAGTTGTTCATCCGTTTTGTTAGGAAGGGAATGGACATTTGCAATATGAATGCTTGGAAGTGCAGTCCGAAAGCCGCACGTGCAGAGCTTCAGCAGGGCACCGGCGCGTTTCCCTCTTCTGCAGCTGTACACAACAAAGCTGTACCTCGGACTAGAATGTTCAACAAAATGTCTGAATAATCAAAAACACTGAAAAAAATGTGTCTGGAATTTGTTGCTTAATGTTAAGGAGTTTGTCTCTGGTAAAACGTATAGAAGAATGACAAAACACAGAACAAACAAAAAACATCGGAAGGATTGTGGAGCTCAGCGTCGTTTCTGCCATTTTGCGGCACCACATTGTTGTTTATTATTATCATCATCAGGGCTGTAGCTGGGGTTTGCGGGGCCCCGGTGCACAATTAGAAATTGTGTATTTTGTATCTTCGTTCTATTTATTTATTTGTGCTATTTACACAATGTTTACGTTTTTCAAGTTTGTTTGTGTCCAGGTACAGAAAACAAATAGTTAAATGTGAAATAACACTGCATTGTGTTTTTTTCTCAACCATTCAAAAAGTGAAACTTGTATATTTTATTCATTCATTACACAGAAGGATATATTTCAAATGTTCATTTCTTTTAATTTTGATGATTATAACTGACAACTATGGAAAATCTCAAATTAAGAAGGGTCAACAGGGACCCGACTCGACTCTGGAGGGTCCACTGTGGCTGATATCTTGTGCAGTGGCACTGTGTTGGCGGCCGCCTTGTGCGGTGGCGCTGGGTTGGCGTCCATCGTGTCTGGAGAGACGGGTGTTGTCAGTGTATCCCATTGAGGACGATGGTGTAGGTAACTGCTGAACCCCCAAAAGCCCAGGATCTCCAGCCCCTTCATCTCCCACTCAGGCACAGGGTCATCCAGGCAGGCGTTCAATAAGTCTTTAAGTGCATCATCATTATACCCCAGCCCTACTGCCGTTGTCCAAAAAATCTGAGCCAAACCACCCACCTCACTTCCCTTTTGACGGAGGATTGTTAGGTTCAAGAGCCCCCCCTCCTCTCCTCCATGCTGACTGGGGAACGGATACGAAATCCCACACCGCTGGATCTGGCCATGATGGAGTCCTTCTGTAATGAACGTACACACAACAGAGAGATCAAGAACACGAAACACGAAAAACACTAGGGAACACGAGAAAGCAGGGTGACATAAAACAAGGACTCCATGAAACTCATAGAAACAAACAGGTTATATATGGACAGGAGAAAACAATGAAAGTGGGAACAGCTGCGTGCAATTAGCAGGTGTGCAATTAACAGTGATGAATGGGAGAAAAGCTTGTAGGAAATGTAGTGCCTGCAGTGGGGTGACTCTATGGGGAAGTGAGACCACTAGTGGACACCCAGAGATACACAGACCAGACACTGTGGCAACAATAAATCAGTTCCAAAAATAAATACAGTCTGAAAGAGAATAAAGAAACCCAGATTTGGTGATAATAAAGCAAAATTTACGAGTTATTTTTAAAAGACAATGATTTTTAGCACATCAAAAGCACATGCTAACTTTGTCATCGCCAGCTCCAAAGAGGGGTTTGGGCTCTCAGCTAAAAAGCAGGCAAGAATCCAGAAGGATACCATTTGATAAAAACGGTTTTATTGATCAAATCAATCATTATTTTCAAGAAAATTAATTTGTCTAGTTTATGAAGAAACTGTCTCTGTATCTTAATGTAACAATTCCTAATTAGATTAGATTAGATTCAACTTTATTGTCACTGCACATGTAGGTACAAGGCAACGAAATGCAGTTAGCATCTGACCATAAGTGCAGTAAGCAGTAAGTACAGAATATACAAGGTCTATAATATGTACAATAACTATACAGATAAGTATTATGGACTTATCTGTATAGTTATTATGGACATAATTTACAGATATTAAATACTATTAGCATGATATACAGATAGGTGTACTATGAACATACTATACAGATGGATTATGTAAAAGTGTATGTACACTATAGGCAGAACTATGAACATAATTTACAGTATTGCAATGGACAGTAAAGTGCATCTAAAATATTTCAGTGTGCAAATGGATTATACAGTGTTCCTGGATGAACAGACAGTAGTGCAAGTAATAACAAGTTACTGTTTTTTGCTTGTTGTGAATAAATAAATAAATAAATAAATAAATCAGAGTGTTGAAGAGGGGGAGGAGTCTATGTGTGTGGTGTGGGGGGTGTTGAGGGGTGTCAGAGGGCAGAGTTCAGCAAGGAGACAGCTTTAGGGAAAAAGCTGTTCCTGAATCTTGTGTTCCTTGTCCGGAGGCTCCTGAAACGCCTACCGGAAGGCAGGAGGTTAAACAGTCTATGGTCAGGGTGAGAGGAGTCCTTGAGAATGCTGCGAGCTCGACATAGACAGCGTTTCATCTGGATTTCCTCAAAAGCAGGAAGTGGTGTCCCTGTGATGCGCTGGGCAGTTTTCACCACCCTCTGCAGTGCTTTGCGGTCAACCACTGAACAGTTCCCATACCAGACTGTGATGCAACTGGTCAGGATGCTCTCAATCGCACACCGGTAAAAGTTCACCAGGATGGATGAAGACAGCTGGTTCTTCTTCAGTGTCCTGAGGAAGAAAAGGCGCTGGTGAGCCTTCTTGACCAGGCTGGAGGTGTTTGTGGCCCAGGACAGTTCCTCTGAGATGGTGGTTCCCAGGAACTTGAAGCTGGAGACACGTTCAACAACCATCCCGTTAACCCTCAATTGGTCCTTGGGGTCTATATGACCCCAATCGACTTTTAATTAGTTAAAAAAAAGGGTTCCCTTCATCTCAGAGGATAAATTTGTGACTTTCCAGGTTATTGTCAGCGCACCATGTGGCCAGGTGCTGTACCTCTTCCCTGTAGGCAGTCTCATCGTTGTCACTGATGAGGCCAATCACCGTGGTGTCATCTGCAAACTTAATGATGGAGTTGGATCCATGCACAGGCTTGCAGTCGTGGGTGTAAAGGGAGTAAGGAAAGGGCTCAGCACACAGCCCTGTGGTACGCCAGTGTTAAGTGTGATGGTGGTGGAGTGGGTGTGGCCTGACCGCACAATCTGAGGCCTGTTGGTCAGAAAGTCCATAATCCAGTTGCAGAGGGAGGTGTTAATGTCCAGGTCTCCAAGTTTTGTGGTCAGCTTGGAGGGAATGACGGTGTTAAATGCTGAACTGAAGTCAACAAACAACATCCTAACATACGTGTAGTTATTGTCCAGGTGTGTGAGTGCAGAGTACAGCACTGTGCATACTGCATCCTCTGTGCTCCTATTTCTGCGGTAGGCAAATTGGTGTGGGTCCAGTGTGGGTGGGAGGCACACACAAAGACACTTACACACACACACACACACACACACAGAAAGGACACTTACACACACACACACCACACACACACAGAAAGAGAGAGAGAGAGAGAGAGGCATACATGCTCCCTCTCCCTTCTAACTCACACTCACTCACAAAATGTGTTATGGACATGATTATTTTATTTGTTTTACACCATTGTATTTCACATATTTTTTGGTTAGTTTGGTATTGCTTTTATGTTCAGTGTTCAGAATGTGATTTGTAAAAAAAAAAAAAAATTGTTGTAGGGCCTATACTTTTTCTCCTGTTTATTTCTGGGATATTGCTGTTGTTTATTTACACTTTTTTTTATTTTGTTTACATTCTAAAGTTATTTTATTTTTATTTTTTTATGCATTTGAATCATTCAAATGTTCAATAATATGCAACTACAGTCTGACTCAGGGGTTTGTCCTTTAGGTGTGACCTAGGTGCCATTTATGAACAGTTGGTCACATCCAGTAAAATGAATGGCTTTCATATGGGCCCTTCTGCTGGTCAAAGCAAGTTATTGCTTAAATACTAATCTCCTTAGTTTTTTCACTAACCTCCAGATGGTAGCATTCTACACATAACACCTAGATCTATATCCAGAAACAGTTTAAATTAAATTTAGATAATAATTTAAGTGATTTTTTCATTAAAAAATGATATTTCACATGCAAGCTAATGGTGTAGTTGTGGATTTGTGTGGTAAATGGGTACAAAAGTACTTTAAATCTCCCAAAACACATCATTAATGCATAGTTGAGGAGTTAACAAAAAAAATGATATATTATTTGTATTATTGAAAATGTATATTTTTTCTACAATTATGCTTTCAATTTTGGGGTCATATTGACCCCAAAGACCAGATTGGTAAACAGGAAATGAGGACCTTATGAGGGTTAATGTGGATGGGGTCATGCGTGCTTCCTTTCTTCTTCCTGAAGTCCACAATGAGCTCCTTTCTCTTATTGGTGTTAAGGAGAAGGTTATTGTCAGCGCACCATGTGGCCAGGTGCTGTACCTCTTCCCTGCAGGCAGACTCATCGTTGTCACTGATGAGGCCAATCACCGTGGTGTCATCTGCAAACTTAATGATGGAGTTGGATCCATGCACAGGCTTGCAGTCGTGGGTGTAAAGGGAGTAAAGGAAAGGGCTCAGTACACAGCCCTGTGGTACGCCAGTGTTAAGTGTGATGGTGGTGGAGTGGGTGTGGCCTGACCGCACAATCTGAGGCCTGTTGGTCAGAAAGTCCATAATCCAGTTGCAGAGGGAGGTGTTAATGTCCAGGTTTCCAAGTTTTGTGGTCAGCTTGGAGGGAATGACGGTGTTAAATGCTGAACTGAAGTCAACAAACAACATCCTAACATACGTGTAGTTATTGTCCAGGTGTGTGAGTGCAGAGTACAGCACTGTGCATACTGCATCCTCTGTGCTCCTATTTCTGCGGTAGGCAAATTGGTGTGGGTCCAGTGTGGGTGGGAGGCAGTCTTTGAGATGTGCTAGGACCAGTCGCTCGAAGCACTTCATAATGATGGGTGTGAGTGCTACGGGGCGATAGTCATTCAGGCACGTTGGGGAGTAGTGTTTCGGTACTGGCACAATGGATGTGGACTTAAAACATGTTGGCACAGTTGCTTGGGTGAGGGACAGGTTGAAAATGTCTGTGAAGACCCCTGCAAGCTGCTCTGCACATGCCCTAAGCACACGTCCAGGAATGCCATCAGGGCCAGCAGCCTTGCGTGCTAATAACTGCAAACCTGCTACTTAATTACTCTTTAGACTCTTTAGCTCATTACCTGCCTACATCTGAGTGAACTAAGGCATTGTTTGACAAGCCTTTACTATTCTTTTTAACGCAGTGAAGGCAAATCCCCAAAAAACATAGCTTTGGTCCACCTTAAAAACAAAACAATACAACACTAAGTCAAATTTGAAAGAGAACAGGAGTAAACTCCAACCTCCACTGTTCCTGGAGGTACACCAACATCACAAATTGTTGATGGCTTATTTCTTGAGTTCATCTTTTCCTAAGGGTTTTAACCTTCAACCTTCATTCACCAGTCTATAGTTTAAATCATCAAACCACCCCCGTACTACTGTAATTAAGTAAATTCTCAGTTTACCTTAAGACTAAACCCTGCGGCATACGTTCCAGTTGGACACTTTACCCCATGACCCCCAGCTCTCTCCATTAGGCACGGTCAGCTCAAATTTATAATGTTTGTTGAAGCTTCATTCATTCACACTCACCAACATTTTTGGTCAGATCAAGCATCTGTCTGACATTTTACAGTCCTCACAAATGTATATGGGAATAGTTGTTACTCTTGTTAGTTCACTTGTTGACACATTGAATGGATACAGAGAGAGAGCTCTGTCTTCAATTAAATTTGGGACAACACAATGACTCTCGCTGAGCAATGCAGTGTCAATGTTGTATATATCAGGTCACACCAAGGATTGAAGGGTATTACATTTCTACACCAATAGCTGAGAGACAGATCAGCACAGATAAAGAATCATTTAGGACAGGCTCCTTTTTTTCAATTGTTGATGTACTTTTCTCTGAGATTAACAGAACGTTTTTTACAGAGTTGTGTCATAATGGAAGGGATAAAAGTATTGAATCCTGGAAGTCCCACGTTTTATGAGAAAGATGTATTGTTTCTGTTTGCCTCACAATGCAACTGTAGCATGGAGAATCTAGAATACAAAATTCCACAACAAAACAAGTTCTTGAAAGGAAGAAAACCAGCGGTGCGGAAATGCCATCCAATTTAGTTGACCACACACTCTTTCTTAAGCAGAATAGGGAGGATTTCCATGAGAAGTCCTCACAGACTTATTTAACTGGTCTTTGAGGGAATGCACTGTCCCTCAAAGTTTTAAGTCCGCTGTCATAATTCCTGTGCCCCAAAAACCCATCATAAGTTGTCTGAATGACTACCGACCTGTAGCACTAACATCTGTTATAATGAAAATCTTTGAGAGAATAGTATGTAAACATCTGTCCAGTGTGGTCAGGCTCGATCCCTTCCAATTTGCATACAGGGCAAACAGGTCTGTTGTGGACGCTGTATCCTTATGTCTCCATTCCATTCTACAGAATCTGGAGGCCCCAAGCAACTATGCAAAGATCCTTTTTATAGATCATAGCTCGGCTTTTAATACAATCCTACCCAGCAAACCTTTTCTGAAACTTCAACAAATGGGGGTCCATAATTCCTTATGTCACTGGGTCTTGGATTTTCTGGTGCAGAGAACCCAAGTGGTCAAAATAGATAATAACATCTCCAATGTTAAGTACATTAACACTGGAGCCCCACAGGGGTTTCTCTTGTCACCTCTTTTATATTTGTTATACACAAATCACACATTCTGTTAAAATGTTTAAATTTGCAAATTATACAACAGTAATGGGGCTCATTTCTGGGGATTATGATGTTGCCTATAGAAAAGAGGTCTTCTCACTGATTGAATGGTGTTCCAACCACAACTTAGAGCTAAATGTCTCCAAAACTAAGGAGCTAGTGGTTGACTTCCACAGAAGGGGGAAGTTGTCCCTGCCCTTGCACATCAATGGGGGGTGGTGGAGCGGCTGCAAAGTTTTAGGTGTTTAGGTACAACGATATCATCTTTTAAAATGGGATGGTAATATAACCAACATTACCAAAAAAGCCCATCAGAGGATATTTTTCCCTTCGTCAGCTGAAGATATTTGGGGTAGCCTGTAAAGGTATGTTGCAGTTCTACCGGTTTGCCATTGAGCGTGTCCTTACTTTTTCTGTTACTGTCTTGTATGGCAACTCTACTGTCCAGCAGAGGTTGCAGCTAGAAAAATCATTGGCTGCAAACTCTCCTCCATCTGTGAGATCTACGAGGCCCGTATTCATCAGAAAGGCCTAAAGATCCTACAAGATGATGCTCACCCTGCCAACTCCCTTCTCTCCATACTTCCATCAGGGAGAAGGATGAGAGCTATTAAGACAAAAACCTCTCACTTCCTCAATAGCACACACTGCAGAGCCATCAAATTTCTAAACAGCTCTCAAATCCTGAATCAGTCCTTTATGAAAAAAGGTTCTCTTAATGAATCTGCATAATTTGCATTTTTATATGTTTTTTTATATAAAATTACATACCTTATTTGTATGGCAATAAAGTATTGATTCCTGAATCCTGAATCCTAACCATTAAAAATGTCTTATAGAAGCAGGCACAAAATAATTGTTAAACCGAGTGAATCAACATTTGGGAATGCTATACCTTCTACCTGAAGGCAGAAGCACGTACTCAGGGATTGGCAATCCGGACAATCTGAGAAAGTCCGAT
This sequence comes from Carassius auratus, assembly GCF_003368295.1. Lineage (NCBI taxonomy): Eukaryota > Metazoa > Chordata > Actinopteri > Cypriniformes > Cyprinidae > Carassius > Carassius auratus. Next base: position 66,769 of record NW_020526355.1, on the reverse strand, counting down.
TTTTTTTATTGTATAGAGAGATTGCCATACCAAGCTTGGATCCCATGCCTGATTAGACTCTAGAACAGCATGGTAAAACACAGTCATGATTTTATAATTGACACCATAAAGGCGGAGTCTCCTCAAAAAGTTTAATCTTTGTTGAAGTTTGGCACATAACTTGTCAACATGAATCTGTTGTCAATATGGATGGCTAGGTACTTGTAGGAACACACTTGTTTATGTTTGCAAAAAGTCACAGCAATAGAAGAATAAAGCTGTATTGATAAGTTTGTGGCCTAATAAAGCAAGAATATGTGTAAGCTCTGTTAAAATGATAATTTTCTTTGTATTAATGTATTTTGTTTTAGACATGGCCTGTCCTGTGATCTTGTACATATAAAAGTATGAAAAAATAATTGTACTGTAAAGTGTTTTTTGACTAAATATTGTCCCTTTTTTGGTTTTGTACATATATTTGCTCATGTATAATTATTTAAAAGACCTAAAGAGTAAGTAATTAATTGCTTATTTAAATCATATTATTACATTAGCCAGAAACAAAAGAAAATATGTATAACATACATTAAGTGGAATTTTAATTATTTTATTTTTTACTTGTTTATTTTGGTGTGCCACCCCAAGATTTACTGTGGCCTCATCTAGCAAGACCTATTAAAATCTTCTGGGGGCGCCACTGATTATGCCCTCAGGAAAAAAGCAGGTTTACAGCTTTACAGTTAATGTAGAGTATGGAGTTTGTGGATGGTGTAATGCATGAACTGATAAGACACAATAAGTGAGAAACTGTCAGCCTCTGCTTTGTGCGTAGGTCCTGATCACATCTCAGGTTTTATTTTTGATTAGCTGTTGCATTACATGGTTAAATTGAGCTCATAACAGTATGCTGATCAATTATGATCCATCTGATCTTCTTGCTGATCTTCTTGTCTTCTAACACCTGAAAGAAAAGCCAAACTCAGATAAACTAGATCTTCCAAACAGTGTTGCTCTGATCCGAGTGTTTGATTGTGTTCACATCACCTTAATCACAGCAGAACATGGTCATGTCATTGAGAGCGGTGTCATCTCCTCGTCCTTGAGGCGGTTCAATCCGTGTCTTGAGACCACAAATCCCTTTTCCTCCACATTGTTGACTCCAGGAGCCCCAGTCGCCCCAGTTTGTGCCGCCACCCTGTAAATACCCTTCACTGCATCTGAATCTGTAAAAACAATGGATGTAACAACATTATGATAAAATATGTTGTTTCATCAATACTAACAAAACAAGGCAAACCAATCTCTTGAAACTTGCAATTTGACCAGAGGCATACAATCAATCAGTTCCAAAAAAAAAAAAAAACACAATCAAGTTAAAGTATTTTTAGCACATCACAAAAGCACAAACTCACATGATGTTGTTTGCGGCCGTATCGTCACCATCTCCTTGAGAGCGTTCGACTCTCAGCTGAAACGCAGTCAAGAATCCAGAAGGACACCATTTGATATCTGTCCATTGACCCCAGCTGAAGAAAAAAAAAACAGTTTTATTGATCAAACCAAATGTTATTTTCAAGAACATTAATTTTTCTAGCTTATGAAGAAACTAACTCTTATCATCACAGCTCTTAATAACTGCAAACCTGCTACTTTACTCTTTAGAACCATTACTCCTAATGAATCATTACCTGCCTACGTCTGACTGAACTGTGGAGTAGCTGCGAAACGAGTTTGATGAGGCTTTAGACGCAATGCAGTGAAGACGGATCCCATTGAGTGCAGTGTCATCACCATCAATAGGTGCTTCCACCTTAAAAATAAAACACAACAACAACGCTAGGACATATTTGAAAGAGAAAAGGAGTAATCTGAACTCCAATCTCCAGAGTTAATTTATATAAGGGTTTGAACCTTCAGTCACCAGCACCAACAGAGTCAAAAATTAAACAAACACCAAACTACTGTAAGTCAATTCTTAGCTTACCTTTAGACTGAATCCTGCGGCGTACGTTCCGGCTGGACACATTTCCCTCTGACCCCAAGACCCCCAGCCCCCTCCATTCGGCACAGTCAGCTCCAATTTATAATTTCTGTCGATGCTTCGCTCAACACGTTTTTCTCCAGTCTGAATGCTCACCTGCAGCCCAGTAATGAGTAGCAGTGAAAACATCATAAAAATGAAGTGATGCATTGCTGCAGACCTGGCCTGATGGATCAAGATACTGATGAAATTAATTAATGGATCAAGCAGACACAGAGAATGCACTACCATAAAATTCTCAACTTTATAAAGGAAGACGGCTCATATTTATACAACACAGATTCATACAACAACATACAGGATGCCCTTGGCATCCAATCAAACTAATCAGAGTAAAAAAATACCCTATATGGCTATTAAGAAATGTAACAACAAAAATGTGTGTATGAACATATGAGTGTGTGTGTGTGTGTTCTGGGTTTGTGTTCTTGGTTGCTCTTATCATACAGGTGCAAATGGTGTCTGAGGTCTATTTCTCATTTTGTCTAGTTGTGACCATGATGTGCACATAATGAAAGACAGTTACACAAGAGCAGTCAAACGTGAAGCTTAAGAAATAAGAAAAACTATATAAGAAATGTCAGCGTTTATTCAAATTATTGTTCCAGTCAATGATCAAGACAATAATGCAAAACCAATTTAACTAAATTCAACTTTGACTAAATTTAACTTGAATATTAAAATCAATCACCTGCATGTAAACACTGTCACGGATCCAGCCAACCAAGCATCATCAGACCCTACAGCTCAACCTTCCCGTTCCTGCTCACCTGAGTATTAAGTCAATGCACCTGCTTTTGACCAATCAAGACATGCATATAAACCCGCACTTACAGACACTTAACTGTCTGGTCTCGTCTATCGCGTGTGTGTGTAAGACTTACCCGACTCCCGATCTCCAGTCCGCAGATCACCTTCATCATCATCGTCTTCTTCGTCGTCATCAGCTGTTGGTCAGTGGCCTATGATTCTCTTCCTCCCTGAAGGACGCCAGGACTTGTGTTTTGGAAGTTAAGTCTCTCGGATGCTGGGCATTCATGTCATTTCACCTCTGCTGTGTTTTCCCTGAGTGTTATCTCTTCATTAAAATTCAGTGAACTCTGATCTTGTCTCCTGTGCTTCAGTGGTGTGTGACAGAAGACCAGACCTATTTACGATGGATATGGCCCCCGGTTTTTTGACCACATCACAAATCGATCCATTTGCCGAGCTCGTAAAACAGCTCCATGGCCTTACCAGCGTCATTAAGTGGCGTGGCGGATAATTGCAGCAGCTTTTTACTTCAATGCACCCTATTGTTTGAGATGCAACCTCAGAGCTTCTCAACAGATAGGGCCAAGATCGCATGATGATATGATGATAGCTTTGGGTTGGAGAATCTGATCCAGCGATCTATCCGTTTAGCCCAGAGGCTAGCAGCCTGTGATCTGGAATCACCTGCGCCTCCTACTTCATCAGCCCTATCTTCCCCAGTGCCATATCCTCCAGCATCAGCCATCGAACCGATGCAGGTTGACTCCTTCCATCTCTCATCTGCTGAACGTCAAAGACATATGTCTCTACTGTGGAGCAGAGGGTCATCTTATGTCTGAATGCCCCATTCGTCCACCTCCTCCAGCGGTGAGTAGCCTGATCTCTAGGGCTGAAGTTGCATCATTAGTCTACTTTCCTGTATCAGTGATCTCTGCCACAAATTCCATTTCAGCGAAGGCCCTCAATGACAACTTCATTTCCAGAAACCTCGTCAACCAGTTCCACATCCCACAAATCCCTTGCCAGAAGATGAATGTACACTCCATCCTGGGGAAACCTCTCAGAAAAGGTATTATTTCTCACTGAACACCATCCCTTACCCTACGCATTGGAATAACCCATTGTGAAAGGATCTCCTTGCTGGTGCTGGATGGATCAACTGCTGATATCATCCTGGGACGCCCTTGGCTTAAGCAGCATAACCCTCACCTTTCCTGGACTACTGGTGACATCCTCTCTTGGAGTGGCTCCTGTTTTAAAAGTTGTCTACAACTCCCTACTAGACCCTCTCTCATGACTAAATCAACCCAGTTACACCTCCAGGCCACAACCATTGAGATTCCCGGAGGTCAGCATGATATAGCAGTCCCAGAAGAGTATAGGACATTCCAAGATGTATTTAGTAAAAAACTAGCCACCCGTTTTCCACCAAATAGACCATGGGACTGCGCCATTGAACTGCTGCCTGGAGCAACCCTACCTAAAGGAAGAGTGTATCCCCTAACTATCCCAGAACAGAAGAGTATGTAGAAGAGGCTCTTCGTCAGGGTTACATCCGCCCTTCTACATACCCTGCCTCTTTCAGTTTCTTCTTTGTAGCCAAGAAAGATGGAGACTTAAGACCATGCATTAACTATCAGGCCCTCAACAAGCAGACCATACTGTTCAAATATCCCCTTCTACTGGTACCAGTGACACTAGAGATGTTGAGAGGGGCTTCCATCTTCATCAAGTTAGACCTGCGCGGTGCATACAACCTCATCCTGATACGGAGGGGGGATGAACGGAAGACTGCCTTCATCACACCATCAGGGCACTATGAATACTGGGTCATGCCATATGGGCTAGCCAACTCACCCTCCGTATTCCAGGCTTTCATGAATAAGGTGTTCCGGGACTACCTCTGTCGGTGTGTGAACATCACGGGCAGCCAACGAACCCTCTCGCTCATCCGCAACCGATATTGGTGGCCTGGCATGTCTGGAAAAATCAAACGCTTTGTTCAAGGATGTTCCACCTGTGCCATCTCCAGCATACCGCACCATCTTCCCGAGGGGAAGTTACTTCCACTGCTTATTCCTCGCCGACCCTGGTCACACCTAGGAGTGGATTTCATTTCAGATCTGCCCAACTCTAACTCCTACACTTGTGTTCCTGTTGTGGTAGATTGTTTCTCGAAGGCCTGTCGCCTTATTCCACTGAAAAGACTGAAAATCAGCCATGGAGACTGCTGAAGCCCTATTCAACCAGGTATTCCGGAACTATGGCTACCCAAAGACATAATCTCGGACCGAGGACCTCAGTTTATTCCCAGAGTTTGGAAGGCCTTCTTCTGTCTCCTAGGTGTATCAGTAAACCTAACATCTGGCTACCATCCACAATCAAATGGTCAGAGTGAAAGAAAGATACGGGAGATCAGACGTTTCCTGAGATCGTACTGCCATGGCCACCAATAACTTGGAGCCAGCATCTTCTCTGGGCCGAGTATGCTCAAAACTCTCTCTGCCAGTCCACCACAGGACTAACACCATTCCAATGCATGCTTGGCTTCCAGCCACCTCTGTTCCTCTGGACAGGAGAGCCCTCTGAGGTCCCAGCAGTCAACTATCAGTTTCAGGAAAGCGAGAGGGTCTGGGACTCTGCACATGTCCATCTGCAAGGGGCAGTTAGGAGGCACAAGAACCAGGCAGGCGTTCACAGAGCAGTAACACCTACTTACCTCCCTGTTCAGAAGGTCTGGCTCTCTACTAGGCACATACGCCTCCGGCTGCCCTGCTGCAAGCTGAGTCCCAAGTACATAGGACCATTCACAATTTTAAAGCAGATCAATCCTGTCACTTATCATCTAAAATTACCCCCAAATTGCAGGATTTCTCCTACCTTCCATGTATCTCTGGTAAAACCTCAATGACCTTCTCTTCTCCCTTCTCCCACAGGGTCTGACGTGGCTGAGGTACCTCCTCCTCCTCCAATCGAACTGGAGGAAGACCCCATCTACGCTGTATGTGCCATCCTGGATTCACGGCGACGAGGAGGCCAACTGGAATATCTCATTAACTGGGAGAGTTTCAGTCCTGAAGAAAGGTCCTGGATTCCGCATGAGGATGTTCTAGACCCCGCCTTACTCCAGGAGTTGCATATCAATCATCCCGATCGTCCAACACCCAGAGGGAGAGGCCATCCTCGTCGCCACCATCAGCGGGCTTCAGGGGCTGCCCGTGGAGGAGGGGGTACTGTCACGGATCAAGCGAACCAAGCAGCATCAGACCCTACAGCTCAACCTTCCCGTTCCTGCTCACCTGAGTATTAAGTCATTGCACCTGCCACTGACCAATCAAGACATGCATATAAACCCGCACTCACAGACACCTAACTGTCTGGTCTCATCTATCGCTTTGTCGTCATCAGCCGTTGGTCAGTGTCCTACAAATCTCTTCCTCCCTGGAGTACACTAGGACTTGTGTTTTGGAAGTTAAGTCTCTCGGATGCTGGGCATTCATGTCTTTTGACTTCTGCTGTGTTTTCCCTGAGTGTTATCTCTTCATCAAAATTCAGTGAACTCTCATCTTGTCTCCAGTGCTTCAGTGGTGTGTGACAAACACACTTTAGATATACAAACACTGAGTGAGTGTAGAAAATCAGATCAATCAGATTTGATATTGTATTTAAATTTTTTTATGTTTCGTGAGGTTTTGAAAAAAAATGGATACTGTAAAACCCTTAAGCAAAACGAAAACAACATTTTAATACTCAAAAGAAATATCTGCACTATAAAGGAACTTTTATGTAATGGGAATATTTTTATAGATGTTAGTGGTTCATTATGGAATCATTAATGCCAACAAAGAACCTTTAATATGAAGCTTGTAGTAAACAATTGTCTTGGGAAGTGGGAACTAAATGTCTTTTTTCAACTTGAGCACTATACCGTCTCAAATAATTGTTTATTACACAGAGACTGTGCCAATATCACATCACTTGGCCATTGAGTGTAGTTTGGGCTCCTCCTGAGTGCATCTTATTAATTAATGTTGTCAGTATATTAAGTCTTCAATAATGCATGGTCAGAACGTTTTTCTCCAGTCTGAATGCTCACCTGCAGCCCAGTAATGACTACCAGTGAAAACATCATGAAAATGAAGTGATGCATTGCTGCAGACCTGGCCTGATGGATCAAGATACTGATGAAATTAATTAATGGATCAAGCAGACACAGACAGTGCACTACCATAAAATTCTCAACTTTCAACTTTCTCAAAATGTTCTTGGCATCTAGTCAAACTAATCAGAGGTAAAAACATTACCTATGTGGATATTAAGAAATATGACAACAAAGATGTGTGTATGAAAAAATGAGTGTGTGTGTGTGTTCTGGGTGCGTGTTCTTGGTCGCTCTTATCATACAGGTGTATCTGGTGTCTGAGGTATATTTCTCATTTTGTCTAGTTGTGACCATGATGTGCACATAATGAAAGACAGTTGCGCAAGGGCAGTCGAACATGAAGCTTAAGAAATAAGAAAAACTATATAAGAAATGAAATAAGAAATAAGAATAAGAAATAAGAAAATTGACAGTGTTCATGTGATACTTTGCAGGAAAAAAAAATTATATTTGCAAAGCAAACTCAGATCAGTTACCTGAAGAATCAGTGTTTATTCATATAATTGTTCCAGTCAATGATCAAGACAACAATGCAAATCTAAATGACTAAATGAACTTGAATATTCAAATCAGTCGCCTGAATGTAAACACACTTTAGACAAACACCGAGTGAGTGTAGACAATCAGATCAAATGCTGCTCGATGAAACAGCTTTGCTTGATATTGTATTTACATTTTTTAAACGTTTTGTGATGTTTTAAAGAAAAATAGATACTGTAAAATATAAATAAGACATTTAAGCAAAAAGAAAACAATATTTTAATACTGAAAAGACATTTCTGCACTATAAATGAACTTTTATGTAATGGAACTATTTCATGGATGTTAACAGTTCATTATGGAATCATTAATGCCAAAAAATAACTGGACTGACTGGAGCAATATTATGAATAAACACTGATTCTTCAGGTAACTGATCTGAGTTTGCTAATATATATTTCTTCCTGCAAAGTATCATATGAACAATGTACATTTTCTTATTTCTTATTCTAGTTATACATTTCTTATATAGTTTTTCTTATTTCTTAAGCCTCACGTTTGACTGCCCTTACGCAACTGTCTTTCATTATGTGCACATCATGGTCACAACAAAATGAGAAATAAACCTCAGACACCAGATGCACTTGTATGATAAGAGCAACCAAGAACACACACCCAGAACACACACACTCATATGTTCATACACACATCTTTGTTATATTTCTTAATATCCACATAGGGTATTGATTTTAACCTGTGTTTACTTTTATTGGATGCCAAAGTATTAATCTGTGTTGTATAAATGAGAGACTTGTGTACCATCAACAATGTTATGAAAGATCTGTCAATGCTCCTCTCAGGACATCTTCCTGTGGACTGAACGCTCACCTGCAGCCCAATAAAGGCTAGCAGTGAAAACATGATGGAAATAAAGTGATGCATTGCTACAGCACTGGTCTGATCGATTAAAATACTGATGAAATTAAATCGGTTTGGTTTCTACACCAAAAACTGACCCTGGCTTGCTGAGCTGTCTGTGGTCGCTCAGCAGAACCTGCCTGTTTCTTTATTGAGACAAACAGAAAAATACATTCATGTAGTTTATCAAAATTTCAGCCAATCAGCAGCCAGGAGCACTGAGCACACTTCAGTGATCGGTCAATAAACAATCATACCTAGGTGTCCTTGGAAAGTTTTATTTGGTAAAACTCCCATAAAGTGTTCAGTTGCAGCTTTCATTTGGTAATCTTGGGGAGTACATAGAGAAATGCTAAGCATGTTGAATTGAATTAAAAAAGAAAACCTGTACAAAATACAAGTATTCTATACACTTTAGAAAAACTGTCAAGGATAAAAATATAGAAAGGAGCTGTAAAAATATGAGATGGCTTTTGGTTATTATACCACAAATATATATTAAGGACATTAAAACAAGTGTACAATATGGGACCTTTAAAATACACCCAAGCTATATCAACAGCTTTACAATCCAGTACAAATGACCAATTAACTTTTCCCAGTGCATCACAAAATAACCCAGGACAATAATATTTCGTCGGCCTCACTGATATAGTATTATGACCATTGGATTTTGTCTTCTGCACTTTTCTATATAAATCTATTCAACAATGATCATTTACACAATCCATAACACCACTAGAGCCGATCTTTGTTGAGTTAGATACCAATATTACATTAAAAAGGGAATTAAATATTTTCATACAACTTGACTACTGAAGTAGTAATGTAGTAATTTGCATGGAAAAAAAAATAAAAAAATTACACACAGCTTCAGTGTTTGTCCATATTATCATTCAAGATGATTATGCAAAACTAGGTGATTGTGCAAGGTAATAAAACACACTTTAGGGCAAAGGCAAGCTCAGTTTATTGTTGCTGTCTGTGAGACCTAGTTCTCCGAATGAAAAAAAAAAAAAAGAAAAAAAAAAAAAAAAAAAAAGGCTTTTCCATTAATTTAGAGTTTGTGGATGTTGTAATACATGAACTGTTAAAACAATAAGCAGGATCACATCTCAGGTTTTTATTTTTGATTAGCTGTTGTAGGTCATCGTTCATGTGAGCTCATAACAGAGGAGCAGTTATTTCGATCAATCTGATCTTCTTTCGGTTCTCCTTGTAGTCAAACACCTGAAAGAAAAGCCAAACTTAGATAAACTATCTTTCAAACGGTATTGCTCGGATCAGAGTGTTTAACCATCCACGTCACCTTAATCACAGCAGTACATGATCACGTCATTGAGAGCGGGGTCATCTCGTCCTTGAGGTACTTCTACCCGTGTCTTGAGACCACAGATGCCTTTTCCGCCACACGTTGGACTCCAGGAGCCCCAGTCGCCCCAGCTTGTGCCGTCACCTTGTAAACCAGAGGCCCAGAGAGCCGTAGCACAAAACTGGTTTTATTACCAGATTATCCACAAATAGGTTTACTCTAAAACTGAAGTGCGTAAGGACAGATCAATGAGGCCTACAGTCAACTCCATTTATAAAAATAAAAAAAAAACCCTTCTGGATCAGGATCTTCAGCACAAACTCACATGATGTTGTTTGCGGCCGTATCGTCATCAATTCCTTGAGAGCGTTCAACTCTCAACTGAAACGCAATTAAGAATCCAGAAGGACACCATTTGAGATCGGTCCACCGACCCCAGCTTAAAATTAAAAATATATATAATTTGAGCATTTTTCAAACATTTTTCTAGCTTAAGTCTTTACGTAAGAGTTCTTGTCAACTGCAAACCTGAAACATTACCATTTAGACTGAACCATTACCTGCCTACACCGGACTGAACTGTGGAGTAGCGGTGATACGAGTTTGATGAGGCTTCAGATGCAATGCAGTGAAGACGAATCCCATTGAGTGCAGTGTCATCCTCTCGACCAACAGGAGCTTCCACCTTAAAAACACCACAACGCTAGACAAACTTGAAAGAGAAGGAATAATCTGAACTCCAATCTCTAGTGTTCCTAAAGGTGCACCAACATTGCGTTTTCGATGCCTCCCTTATCTGACTAATCCATTTTAGATCTTGGGTCTCTATTAAACAGCTGAGGAGTTGAATCAAGGGTGTTCAAAATGTTTGTTGGTGTACCTTGGGATGCTGGGAATTCTTGAGTAACCCAGTGCATAGTAACATTCAACTTCATATTTCTTTAGTAATAAGAAAGGCTGTCTAAAACTAGAGCAGGTGCAGTTTCCTTCGAAATACCTGGAACCAAGTCACTATCAGCAACTCCAGAGTTTGTTTATATAAGGGTTTGAACCTTCAGTTACCAGCACAGTCAAGTATTAAACAAACCCCATACTATTGTAATTCAATTCTTAGCTTACCTTTAGGCTGAACCCTGCGGTATACGTTCCATCTGGACACATGTCTCTCTCATCCCAAGACCCCCAGCCCCCTCCATTCAGCACAGTCAACTCCGATTTCTAATGTCTGTCAATGTTTCGCTCAGAACATTTTTCTCCAGTCTGAACGCTCACCTGCAGCCCAGTAACAACTAACAGTGAAAACATCATTGAAGTGAACTGATGCATTGCTGCAAACCTAGACTGATGGATCAAGATACTGAGGAAATGTATTCTGTTTGCAAACCAAAACTCCTCAAAAAGAATGGTTTCTTCAAATCGAGAACAAGTAAACTTTCTGAACTATCTGTCAGTAAAATCTGATTCTTTTAGCACTGCTTCAGAATACGTTTATACAGATGATCAATATTGCGATATCTGATTCTAGCCAATCAGTAGCCAGATTCATTAACAAAGTTCAGCAGGAGCACGATCAGGTAATCAATAAATTATGCACAAGAGGAGCTCATTAGTTAATTACCTTAACCAGCACAATATGTAGCCTACATATATACAGCCAACTTACCTCTGTCCCACCACAGTTTTCCAGCATCTCTCCTCCACCCCAACTCCTCAGTCTTATTCTATTTCTCATCCCGTTTTAGGGATAGCTCGAAACGTTGAATCTCGTGAATCTGTCTGATTCTTCACAGCTCAGGCAATTTGATAATACCTAGAATATTTTCCTATTTGGTGCCTAAACCCTGGAATAACCTTCCTAACATTGTTCGGGAGGCAGACACACTCTTGCAGATTAAATCTAGATTAAAGACCCATCTCTTTAACCTGGCTTACACATAACATACTAATATGCTTTTAATATCCAAATCTGTTAAAGAATTTTTAGGCTGCATTAATTAGGTAAACCGGAACCGGGTACACTTCCCATAACACCCAATGTACTTGCTACATCATTAGAAGAATGGCATCTACGCTAATATTAGTCTGTTTCTCTCTTTTTCTGAGGTCACCGTAGCCACCAGATCCAGTCTGTATCCAGGGGTGTATTCCAGAAAGCAGGGTTAACTTACCGTGAACTGATCCCTGAACTCTCAGTTGATTAATCCCAAACCTTGCTTACTCTAGGTATGTGGTTCCAAAAATGTGTCCGGGAGTAAATTCATTCAACTCAGAGTATGTTCCTGGTTAAGACTCAAGACATTCTCAACAGAGTGATGAATCGACAAGTCACTATAGAAATGGATGCTAAGAAAAAGCACGCCAAACTGTTTCTTTCTTCTTTTGTTCATTAGTTGTTTACCTGCTTAGTGTATATCGCCATCTAACTGATGGCAATCATTTAAATTTTTTTTTTTATTTAATCTTAAATCCTTCATAGGCAAGGCAAGTTTATTTATATAGCACATTTCGTACACAATGGTAATTCAAAGTGCTTTACATAAAAGAAAGTAAAATAATCATGAAGAGAAATAATAACAAATCTAAAACAAGCTATTTTAAAACTTTTAAAATGATTAAAAACAGTTAGAAAATGATTTTACATAAAAAGTTAAATAAAACAGTGAAAATACAGTGCAATCAGTTCGGACATTGCACAGTGCTCATTCAATAAATGCACAGCTAAAAAGAGGAGTTTTGAGTCTAGATTTAAATGTAACTAGTGTTTTAGCACATCTGAACTCTTCTGGAAGCTGATTCCAACTGCGGGCAGCATAGTAACTAAAGGCGGACTCCCCTTGTTTTGTGTGAACCCTTGGTATTTCTAACTGACTCGATCCTAGTGATCTGAGTGCTCTGTTAGGTTTATATTCAGTGAGCATATCTGCAATATATTTCGGTCCTAGGTCATTTAGTGACTTATATACGAGTAAAAGTACTTTATCAATCTAAATCAATCCTAAATGTAACTGGAAGCCAGTGTAAGGACCTGAGGACTGATGTGATATGCTCAGATTTGCTGGTTCTAGTCAGAATCCTGGCAGCAGAGTTCTGGATGAGCTGCAGCTGTCGAATGGTCTTTTTGGGAAGGCCAGTGAGGAGCCCATTACAATAGTCCACCCTGCTGGTGATAATGGCATTATCAAGTTTCTCCAAGTCTTGACTGGAAACAAAACATCTAATTCTTGCAATGTTTTTCAAATGATAGTATGCTGATTTAGTTACTGCTTTGACATGACTACTGAAACTAAGGTCTGTCTCCAGAACCACACCAAGATTCCTGACTTGATTTTTAGTTGTTTGACCCCTAGAGTCAATGTATGCATTAACCTTGAACACTTCATCTTTATTTCCAAATGCAATGACTTTAGTTTTTTCCTTATTTAACTGAAGATAGTTCTGGCACATCCAAATATTAATTTCATCAATGCATTGGCAGAGGGAGTCAATGGGGCTGTAGTCATTTGGAGATAAGGCTAGGTAAATATGGTCCTGTGGCTCAGGGGTAGAGCATTGCGTTAGCAGTGCAAAAGGTTGTGGGTTCCATTCCCAGTGAACACAAGTTAGGTTAAAAATGTTAGTCTGAATGCTCTGTAAGTCGCTTTGGATAAAAGTGTCTGTTAAATGTAAATCGATAGCTTGAGTGTGTGTAATACCTGTAAGCTCCACCAGGAGGGTGTCTGTTTTGGGGTGGATTTGTTGCTGTGGATAAGACACACGCCTTTGGTGTGAGAGACCTGGGTTCGAATCCACTGTGAGACACCAATGTGTCCCTGAGCAAGACACTTAACCCCTAGTTGCTCCAGAGGCGTGTGACCTCTGACATATATAGCAATTGTAAGTGGCTTTCGATAAAAGCGTCAGCTAAATGAATAAATGTAAATCTGGGTATCATCAGCATAGCTGTGGTAGGCAATTTGGTTCTTTCTCATTATTTGACTTAGTGGAAGCATATACAGGCTAAACAAGAGCGGTGCAAGAATTGACCCTTGTGGGACTCCGCATGTCATGGACGTCCACTTAGACTTATGCTCTCCTATACTCACATAATAGCCTCTAAGTATGATCTGAACCATTTGAGTACCATCCCAGAAAGCCTGACCCAGTTAAAATCCAGATTGTTTGTGGTTATAAAGTCATTGATTAGGAATGATTTATTTTTTAGTGAGCGAATGTTTAAAAAAGTGCTAACTTGATGGCAGTGCTTTGTGTCTTTACATCAATCTTAGTTTGATGCATAATAGGCCGCAGATTAGATGAGTTTGCCCTTCGGCTTGAGAAGGCCTTAGACTTTCTATCACGTGATTAAACTGAAATAGAGAAACTACAAGCACACAGGGTCATAATGTGATTTAAATTGTTTTTATTTTATGGCAATTATTTTAAGTCATATCAGAAATGTATTTTGGTTTAGAAATTATAGAAAATGCCGCTCCATGTGTGAGATAATATAACATGTAATAAATAAAATAAATAAAAGTTAAACATTACCTTGTCATAGTGTTTTATAATTTGTACAGATAACTCATATATTCCAATAAAATAATCATATTAGAATAAAATTACCTTATTATATTAATGCTTCCTCATTAATGTAACAAATATATATAAATATCCATAATAGGCTAGATTACATATTGTAATATTGTATAATGTTGTGCGCTATCTGTCACGCCCACTGAAGGCTCACTGAAGTGAACTAACCCTGGAACAGAGTGTGAGTTGCTATGACTTCTAACATACCCTGAAAGTTGCTTTCTGGAATACCCCCCAGATCAAAGGGTCACTGCAGTCACCCGGATCCAGTACATATCCAGACCAGATGGTGGATCAGCACCTAGAAAGGACCTCTACATCCCTGAAAGCCAGTGGAGACCAGGACAACTACAGCCCCAGTTATAGATCCCCCTTTGCTGCAGTCTGGAATTGAACTACTGGTTTCTTCTGGTCAGAGGAGAACTGGCCCCCCAACTGAGCCTGGTTTCTCCCAAGGTTTTTTTCTCCATTCTGTCACCGATGGAGTTTCGGTTTCTTGCCGCTGTCGCCTCTGGCTTGCTTGGTTGGGGTCACTTCATCTACAGCGATATCGTTGACTTGATTGCAAATAAAAGCACAGACACTATTTAAACTGAACAGAGATGACATAACTGAATTCAATGATGAACTGCCTTTAACTATCATTTTGCATTATTGACACACTGTTTTCCTAATTGTGGCAGAGTGGGTAAGTTCCTTCCCCTGTAATTAGAACGACAGCCTCAGAACATGGTACTGTTGATATAGAGGCTGCAATTAGGGTACCTGGGATGCGTCATTTGCTAGCTCCGCCCTTGGTCTGTGTGGGTTCTGCTTAAAGGTATGTTGTTAGCCGTTTGGCTACTGTTGCAAGAGTTCTGGCATATCAATTAACCAAATTCATTTATTGTAGTAGGAATCTCATCTGCTTTGTGGTGGTGTGTAAGGCTGCCATTATTCCCGGGTAGCTTAAGTTTGACTTGACATGTGAAAGTGTGAATGAGTACTAGTCCGGTAAAATCACTATCAAACTAATTGGATTGTAAACACAGACTGATTGCTATGAAAGGAGGGAAGAAGCGCTTCCAATTTGTGCTCTTGTTAGCAATGGTTACCTCCAAAAAAACACATGCAGCCATCATCAATTTGCATCAAAATGGCCTCCCATTCAAGGAAATTGCTACAAACAGTATTGCACCTGTAAGAAGGCAAGAATGGATTGCCATCAGTCAGGATTTGGCCTAGAAGCTAATATCCTGCGTGCTAGAGCTAATTGCAGAGGTTACAAAGAACAAAGGTCAGCACTGTAAATATTGACTCCTATGTTTTTGCCAATAAAAGCCTTTAAATGTTATGATATGCTTATAATTGTTTTTCAGTTATGCCACAGACATTTGGAAAAATAATCATAAAATACTGAAGCAGCAACTAATTTCACATTTATGTCACTGCCTATGACTTTAATAATTCTAATAATTCCTTACATTTATATTGTGCTTTTTCTAAGCACTCAAAGCACTTTACACTCTCAGGGGGTATCTCCTTATCCACCACCAGTGTACAGCATCCACCTGGATGATCCGACGGCAGCCATATTGCGCCAGAACGCCCACCACACACCAGCTTATTGGTGGAGAGGAGACAGTGATGAAGCCAATCAGCAGATATGGTGGTTGTTAGGAAGCCATGATGGTCAGAGGCCAAAGGGGGAAAATGGCCAGGATGCTGAAGTCACACCTCTACTCTTTTTGAAAAATATCTTGAGATTTTAAATGACCGCAGACCATCAGGACCTTGGTTTAATGTCTCAATAAGACAAAAGCTGAAACAAATCCATCACGAAAATATTTTAGTCCACAATCCATACTAATGTTTCCTCCAGTGAAAAAGTCCATCTCTTGTTGTCTTCCACATCAAAATCCAACCACACATAGTTGTTTTGCAGTTGTGCAGACTTCTCTCCCATTTTTACTGGAGGAAGCAGTGGATTATGGACCCATATTTTTATTAACGCCTTGATTATGGATTTGTTTCAGCTTTTGTCTTATTGAGATGTTAATTCATGGACTGCAGTGGTGGGGTGTAGATTATTTCATCAGCTGATTGGACTACATAGAAAAAAATTAATTTCAAATGGCATTTTTACTACAAAATTAGGATTTCAGCACTAAACTTTACAATTAAAGTGCATGACCACAGATGGCACAACTTTAGTGGGTCTCATCAGCAACAGAGATAAACTACAGGCGTGAAGTAAGCCTCCTGGTAAGGTGGTGCAGTGACAACAATCTCTCTCTGAACGTGGAGAAGATGGAGATTGTAGTTGACTTAAGGAGAGCACACACTCAGCATGCTCCTCTGACCATCAATGGTGTGTTTGTGGAGAGAGAGAGCAGCAACAGGTTCCTGGGTTTGGACATCACAAAGGACGCCCCTGGACTGAAAACACAGCAGCGTCTCTACTTCCTCCTCAAACTGAGAAGAGCCATAGCCCCAACCCCATCGTGCGCACTTTCTACAGAGGCACCATCGAGAGCATCCAGACGAGCTGCATCACTGTGTGAGATGGCGCCTGCAACACATCCTGCTGGGAGACCCTTCAACGCATAGTGAGAGCAGCTGAGAAGATCACTGGTGTCTCTCTTGCCCCCCTCCAGGACATTTATGGAACCTGTCTCACACGTAAAGCCCTCTGCATCGCAGGTGATCAAGTGGTAAAAACCCAGGTGTGCAGGCACGCATTAAAGCAGAGGACACATTACCCTTCTATATACACTGTAATGCACACTGCTTAAACTTGGTATTGGTTGACAGTTTGAAATTCCTTCCTGAAGCCAGCTGTTTCTTTTCTCTGTTACAGAAGCTCTACGTTTTTATGTAAGGGTCCTATGTACACCAAATGTTGATAGAGGTGCAGAGAGACATGTGTCAGGGGGTTGCCAAGAAAACTGCAAAGGTTGATAGAGACACGGCGGACATGTACGCACAATTCATGCAAAACAGTTAAGGAAAGACTGCCAGCCATCATACAACTACTTAAACAAATCCCTGAAGACAGAAATGCTGACAGAGATGTTGAAGCAAGAAGTCTTTTAGCGCAAATAGATCTCAAGTTTATTTGCCTCCTTTATACACTTGTCAAAATCTTTGGTCAGATCAAGCATCTGTCGGACATTTTACAGTCCTCACAAATTAATTTGGGCATAGTTGTTACTCTTGTTGATTCACTTGTTGACACATTGAATGGATACAGAGAGAGCTCAACCTTCAGTTAAATTTGGGACAACACAAGGACTCTCACTGAGCAATGCAGTGTCAATGTTGTATCTTCTGGACATCAGGTCACACCAAGCTCTAGGATTGAAGGGTATTACATTTCTACACCAATAGCTCAGAGACAGATCAGCACAGATAAGGAATCATTTAGGACAGGCTCCTTTTTTTCAATTGTTGATGTACTTCTCCCTGAGATTAACAGAACGTTTTTTACAGAGTTGTGTCATAATGGAAAGAATAAAAGTATGGAATCCTGGAAGTCCCATGTTTTGTGAGAAAGATGTATTGTTTCTGTTTGCCTCACAATACAACTGTAGCATTTAGAATCTACAAAATTCCACAACAAAACAAGTTCTTGAAAGGAAGCAAACCAGCGGTGCGGAAATGCCATCCAATTTAGTAGACTTCACAGTCTTTCTTGAACAGTATAGGGAGGATTACAATGAGATGTTTAAACTTTAAAACTCTTGCATTAACTGTGAGCACTGCAGCATGTGAGCACAGTTTTTCTGTGCTAAAGATGATCAAGATGGTCTTGAGAAACACAATGCGCAATTTTTGGGGTGTTAAGTGTAGAGTCAAGAACGGCAAGGGCCATAAATCTTGTTGATTTTGTGGATACAATACGATATGATACAATATATTTTATACTCCCCTCAGGGGATTTTTTGTTTCTTGGGCTTAGTGTATGCTGCATATACACATGTATAATAATTTTTAAACCAACTGAATCAACATTTGCGCACTCTATAACTTCTACCTGAAGGCAGAAGCACATACTCAGGGTCTAAGATGTGAGAAGGATCATCCAGTATCTAGCCCCTCTGTGCACTGACAGCTCAAATAATGTTTGGAGAGATGGATAGTCTTTGAGGTCCACGATTTTCATGGCAATCCGGACAATCTGGGAAAGTCAGATTTTTTTTTATTGTATAGAGAGATTGCCATACCAAGCTTGAATCCCATGCCTGATTAGACTCTAGAACAGCATGGTAAAACACAGTCATGATTTTATAATTGACACCATAAAGGCGGAGTCTCCTCAAAAAGTTAAATCTTTGTTGAAGTTTGGCACATAACATGTCAACATGAATCTGCCATGTAAACATGTTGTCCATATGGATGGCTAGGTACTTGTAGGAACACAGTTGATTGTGTTTGTAAAAAGCCACAATAAACAGTATAAAGCTGTATTGATAAGTTTTTTGGTCTAATAAAGCAGGAATATGGATTGGTTGTGAGTAGCTCTGTTAAAATGTTCATTTTTAATGTATTTTGTTTAGTTGTTCTTTATTCGTTTTAGACATGGCCTGTACTAAGAATTTGTACAATAGAAGTATTAAGATGATAATTGGACTGTAAAGTGTTTTTTTAGACTAAATATTGTCCCTTTTATGGTTTTGTCCATATATTTGCTGATGTATTTATAATTGTTTAAAACACTTCCACTTTTTAAAAAGTAACTTATTGCTTATTTAAAGCATATAAATACATTAGCCAGAAACAAAAGTAAATATGTATGTAACACACATTAATTGGAACTTTTAATTATTTTGGTGTGCCACCCCAAGATTTACTGTGGCCTCATCTAGCAAGCTCCACTGATTATGCCCTCAGGAAAAAAAGCAGCTTTACAGCTTTACAGTTAATGTAGAGTATGGAGTTTGTGGATGGTGTAATGCATGAACTGATAAGACACAATAAGTGAGAAACTGTCAGCCTCTGCTTTGTGCTTAGGTCCTGATCACATCTCAGGTTTTATTTTTTGATTAGCTGTTGTATCACATGGTTAATTTGAGCTCATAACAGTTTGCTGATTAATTATGATCCATCTGATCTTCTTGCTGTTCTTTTTGTGGTCCTTTAGCACCTGAAAGAAAAGCCAAACTCAGATAAACTAGATCTTCCAAACAGTGTTGGTCTGATCTGAGTGTTTGATTGTGTTAACATCACCTTAATTACAGCAGAACATGATCACGTCATTGAGAGCGGTGTCATCTCCTCGTCCTTGAGGCGGTTCAATCCGTGTCTTGAGACCACAAATCCCTTTTCCTCCACATTGTTGACTCCAGGAGCCCCAGTCGCCCCAGTTTGTGCCGCCACCCAGTAAATACCCTTCACTGCATCTGAATCTGTAAAAACAATGGATGTAACAACATTATGATAAAATATGTTGTTTCATCAATACTAACAAAACAAGGTAAACCAATCTCTTGAAACTTGCAATTTGACCAGAGGCATACAATGAATCAGTTCCAAAAAAAACAAAAAACAATCAAGTTAAAGGATTTTCAGCACATCACAAAAGCACAAACTCACATGATGTTGTTTGCGGCCGTATCGTCACCATCTCCTTGAGAGCGTTCGACTCTCAGCTGAAACGCAGTCAAGAATCCAGAAGGACACCATTTGATATCTGTCCATTGACCCCAGCTGAAGAAAAATAAAAAACAGTTTTTTGATCAAACCAAATGTTATTTTCAAGAACATTAATTTTTCTAGCTTATGAAGAAACTAACTCTTATCATCACAACTCTTAATAACTGCAAACCTGCTACTTTAGAGCCATTACTCCTAATGAATCATTACCTGCCTACATCTGACTGAACTGTGGAGTAGCTGCGAAACGAGTTTGATGAGGCTTTAGACGCAATGCAGTGAAGACGGATCCCATTGAGTGCAGTGTCATCACCATCAATAGGTGCTTCCACCTTAAAAATAAAACACAACAACAACGCTAGGACATATTTGAAAGAGAAAAGGAGTAATCTGAACTCCAATCTCCAGAGTTAATTATATAAGGGTTTGAACCTTCAGCCTTCAGTCACCAGCACCAACACGGTCAAGCATTAAACAAACACCATACTACTGTAAGTCAATTCTTAACTTACCTTTAGACTGAATCCTGCGGCGTATGTTCCGGCTGGACACATTTCCCTCTGACCCCAAGACCCCCAGCCCCCTCCATTCGGCACAGTCAGCTCCGATATATAATATCTGTCCATGCTTCGCTCAACACGTTTTTCGACAGTCTGAATGCTCACCTGCAGCCCAGTAATGAGTAGCAGTGAAAACATCATGAAAATGAAGTGATGCATTGCTGCAGACCTGGCCTGATGGATCAAGATACTGATGAAATTAATTAATGGATCAAGCAGACACAGAGAATGCACTACCATAAAATTCTCAACTTTATAAAGGAAGACGGCTCATATTTATACAACACAGATTCATACAACAACATACAGGATGCCCTTGGCATCCAATCAAACTAATCAGAGTAAAAAAATACCCTATATGGCTATTAAGAAACATAACAACAAAAATGTGTGTATGAACATATGAGTGTGTGTGTGTGTGTGTTCTGGGTTTGTGTTCTTGGTTGCTCTTATCATACAGGTGCATCTGGTGTCTGAGGTCTATTTCTCGTTTTGTCAAGTTGTGACCATGATGTGCACATAATGAAAGACAGTTACACAAGAGCAGTCAAACGTGAAGCTTAAGAAATAAGAAAAACTATATAAGAAATGTCAGCATTTATTAAAATTATTGTTCCAGTCAATGATCAAGACAATAATGCAAAACCAATGAGAGAGAGAGAGAGAGAGAGAGAGAACTTTATTAATCCCGAAAGGGAAACTGGTTTGCCACCAACTTAAAACATACAGCCAACAAGCACACCACATAGCTAACACTCATAAATAAATAATTCAACATTTAAACCCTATGAAAAACGAATGATTAAGAGACCAATGAGACATGATTATAACAAAATACAGTTGCACAATTCAGAAATGCAGGGCAAAGAACAGACAGTTCAACAGTTTGACAGTCAACAGTGTTCATTAAAATATCTGACCGCTGCAGGAACAAAAGTCCTTCTCAATCGCTCTCTGGAGCACCGAGGCATAATTAAACGCTCGCTGAAAGAGCTTCTGAGTCCGTTAAAAACAATATATTGGATGGCCTTCAAAAAACACACAATTTTTTATTTTCGACCTCATCCTCTTCTCCACAATGACCTCAAGTGACTCTGGGGTAAGACCAATAACTGAACCAGCTCTTTATTAAAACATTAGTATTCTCTTTCCAATTAAATTTTTCATCCAAATGGACACCTAGAAATTTATACGACTGAACAATTTCAATCGGCTGTCCATTAATTGTGACTGGGAGGACCTTCTCCTTTTTCTTTCTAAAAATCAATCACAAGTTCTTTAG
This sequence comes from Carassius auratus, assembly GCF_003368295.1. Taxonomy (NCBI): domain Eukaryota; kingdom Metazoa; phylum Chordata; class Actinopteri; order Cypriniformes; family Cyprinidae; genus Carassius; species Carassius auratus. The sequence continues at coordinate 45,076 of NW_020526355.1, read as the reverse complement.
TCTTCCCTATATTTAGTTTTAGAAAGTTTGACTCACACCAGCTAGAAAAAGACTCCCTTCTATAAGCAAGGTCATCCCCCTGATTCAGTAGACCTACTAAGGCAGTGTCGTCAGATAATTTTTGTACCAGACAGGATGACTGACTATGCCTATAGTCCGCAGTGTAAAGTGTAAATAAAAAGGGAGATAGAACTGTGCCCTGAGGTGCTCCAGTATTAGTTAAAATAATGGCAGACTGTTTGTTACAAAACCTAACAAACTGTGGTCGTAATAACAGATAATCTAAAATCCAGGCAATAGTTGTATTATGCAATTTAAAATTAATTAATTTGTTAGCTAAAATATGTGGCTGTATAGTATTAAAAGCACTCGAAAAATCAAAAAACATGATTCTAACAGAACTAGCAGTAGTTTCGAGATGTCTGTAAATATTATGTAACATAAATAATAGTGCATCATCTACCCCCACATCCTTCCTCTATGCAAATTGCAAGAGATAATGAAAAACAGACACCTGCCTAGTGAGATGATCAAGTACAGCCCTCTCAAAACATTTCATAATGTGTGATGTCAGAGCTATAGGCCTCAGATTAGCAAGACTATTTCACACCTTGGCTTTTTAGGAATAGGAATAAGGCAAGATGTTTTCCACATAACCGGTATTTTAGCAGAGGACAGAGACAAAGAAAACAGTGAATGAACATTCTCATGCACAGAAGAGAAATCGCATTCATCAAACCTGGCAAAAAAAGTATTGGCATCGTTAGCCTGTATACCCAATTTACATAAAACTGGGATTACTAGTCCCATATCCAGTTATACACTTCATACCATTCCATAGACCTCGTGTGTTGCTAATGGACATTTTACCTTCAACACTTTCCTTATGTTTTTGTTTCCCCTGTCTGATGATGACTTTCAACTCTCTATGGGCTACTTTAATCCTTTCTTTATCACCACTATAAAAGGCTGCTTTCTTATTAATAGCAGCTTTAATTTCTCTAGTGACCCATGGTTTATTATTGGGAAAGATTTAGATTTGTTTACACGGAATTACAGCATCGACACAATAATTAATATAACAAGTCACTTTGTCAGAGATACTGTCCAAATGTAACTTTGACTAAATTAACTTGAATATTAAAAGCAGTCGCCTGCATGTAAACACACTTTAGACAAACCCTGAGTGAGTGTAGACAATCAGATCAAATGCTGCTCGATGAAACAGCTTTGCTTGATATTGTATAACATTTTTTACTGTAAAACAGAAATAAGACCTTTAAGCAAAAATAAAACAAAATTTTATTACTCAAGACAATTCCGTCCTATAGGAACTTTTATGTAATGGAAATTTTTATAGATGTTAGTGGTTCATTATGGAATCATTCATGTCAACAAAGAACCTTTAATTTGAAGCCTGTAGTGAACAATTCAATTTTGAAGATGTCTTGGGAAGTGGGAACTAAATGTATTTTTTCAACTTGAGCACTATACTGTCTCATATAATTGTTTATTACACAGAGACTGTGCCAATATCACATCACTTGGCCATTGAGTGTAGTTAGTTTGGGCTCCTCCTGAGTGCATCTTATTAATTAATGTTGTCAGTATATTAAGTCTTCAATAGTGCACGCTCAGAACGTTTTTCTCCAGTCTGAATGCTCACCTGCAGCCCAGTAATGACTACCAGTGAAAACATCATGAAAATGAAGTGATGCATTGCTGCAGACCTGGCCTGATGGATCAAGATACTGATTAAATGAATTAATGAATCAAGCAGACACAGAGAGTGCACTACCATAAAATTCTCAACTTTCTCAAAATGTTCTTGGCATTTAGTCAAACTAATCAGAGGTAAAAACATTACCTATGTGGATATTAAGAAACATGACAACAAAGATGTGTGTATGAACAAATGAGTGTGTGTGTGTGTGTGTGTTCTTGGTGCGTGTTCTTGGTCGCTCTTATCATACAGGTGCATCTGGTGTCTGAGGTATATTTCTCATTTTGTCTAGTTGTGACCATGATGTGTTTAGTTGTGACCATGATGTGCACATAATGAAAGACAGTTGCGCAAGGGCAGTCAAAAGTGAAGCTTAAGAAATAAAATAAAAAACTATATAAGAAATGTATAACTAGAATAAGAAATAAGAAAATTGACAGTGTTCATGTGATACTTTGCAGGAAAAAAAAAATTATATTTGCAAAGCAAACTCAGATCAGTTACCTGAAGAATCAGTGTTCATTCATATAATTGTTCCAGTCAATGATCAAGACAACAATGCAAATCTAAATGACTAAATGAACTTGAATATTCAAATCAGTCGCCTGAATGTAAACACACTTTAAACAAACACTGAATGAGTGTAGACAATCAGATCAAATGCTGCTCGATGAAACAGCTTTGCTTAATATTGTATTTACATTTTTAAAATGTTTTGTGATGTTTTAAAGAAAAATAGATACTGTAAAACAGAAATAAGACCTTTAAGCAAAAAGAAAATATTTGAATACTGAAAACACTTTTCTGCACTATAAATGAACTTTTATGTAATGGAAACATTTCATGGATGTTAACAGTTCATTATGGAATAATTTATGCCAAAACAATAACCCTTTTAAGCCTGTAATAAACAATTCAGGGCTCCAGACAAAAAAGAAAAGAAAAGAAAAATAAATCAACTAAGGAGCCATTTGGCTCCTATAAGGAACTAAATTAGGCACCAAATTATTATTTTAGATGCCAAAAAATCAATTTGTTTAATTCGACATTAATATTCAAGTTTTTCTTATTTCTTAAGCCTCACGTTTGACTGCTCTTGTGTAACTGTCTTTTATTATGTGCACATCATGGTCACAACTTGACAAAACGAGAAATAGACCTCAGACATCAGATTCACTTGTATGATAAGAGCAACCTGTAACAGTTTGATGACCAGTGAAAACACAGTGAGACGAGAGATCCAATCGCAGGTATGTTTATTGGGATAATCAATTCGTCGTCAGACAAGCCAGGGTCATAACCAGAAATGCAGTCCAAACAAACAAAATAACAAAACAAGGAAGGAAATGGAACGGGAACTCAGAATGTGAGAATAAAGGAATCTCAGGGAATGAGAAGACTGACACATCGAAGGGTCAGGACTCCATACAAACAACAGGGAAAGACAGGTATTTATAAGGAGACTTATGACAATAGATTGCCTGCACCTGGTGCAATTACTGTGAAGACAGGACCAGACTAGAGGAATTATAGTGCCCATGGTGAAGTGCCTAAGGGGAAGTGAGCTCACTAGTGGACACCCAGGGAAACAGAGACTGACAGCGTGACATTACCCCTCCTCCACAGAGCAGCTGCCAGATGCTCCACCCGAAACCAAGGGAAAACCAACAGACAAAGAAGCTAGGAGGGAGGTGGAGCAGCGGAGGACTAGGGGGTGGGACGGAGGGCCAGATAACATGGTACACAGAGACAAGAGGACCAGGTAAAATGGGGAGACAGAGACAAGAGAAGTGCAACACAAAACAAGGAGTCCAGGAGGGTAGTGGACCGGCAGAGGATCAGGGGGAAGGACGGAGGGCCAGGTCCAAAGGAGGAAACAGACAGAAAAAAAAACAAAAGAAAACAAAAACATAAGTCCATGAAGGACATCACGTGATGCCCACCAGGGCGGAGCAGAAGATCACCACAACCGTGTGGTCAGGGCGGAGCAGAAGACCACCACTTCCTCGTGGTCGAGGCCGGAGTCCCCCAGGGCGGAGCAGAAGACCACCACCACCATGTGGTCCAGGCAGAAGCCCCCCAGGGCAGAGCAGAAGAGCACCACAGCCATGTGGTCGGGATGGATGCCCCCCAGGGCAGAACAGAAGACCACCACCTCCTTGTGGTCGAGGCCGGAGTCCCCCAGGGCAGAGCAGAAGACCACCACATCCTTGTGGTCAAGGTGGAAGGCACCCAGGGCAGAGCAGAAGACCACCACAACCGTATGGTCAGGGCGGAAGCCCCCCAGGGCGGAGCAGAAGACCACCACACAGACTTGACTCATTCCTTGAAGATCACCGGTGACTTGACGCAGTCCTTGAAGATCACCGGTGACTTGACTCAGTCCTTGAAGATCACCAGTGACTTGACTTGACTCTGAAAGGTCAACGGTGACTAGCCTTGTCTCTGGAAAGTCCATGGTGACTAGTCCTGACTCTGGAAGGTCGATGGTGACTAACCCTGACTCTGGAGGCTCCATGAGTACCTGACTCGACTCTGGAGGGTCAACCTGAACCTGACTCAACTCTGGAAAGTCAACAGGAATCTGACTTGATTCTGGGGAATCAACTGGAACGTGACTCGACTCTGGAAGGTCAACAGGAACTAACCCTGACTCTGGAAGGTCAACAGTGACTAAACCTGACTCTGGGAGGTCAACAGTGACTAAACCTGACTCTGAAGGGTCCATGAGCACCTGACTCGACTCTGGAAGGTCAACAGGAACTAGCCCTGACTCTGGAAGGTCAATGCTGACTAACCCTGACTCTGGAAGGTCGACGGTGACTAACCCTGACTCTGGAGGGTCCATGAGCACCTGACTCGACTCTGTAGGGTCAACCATAATTTGACTCGACTCTGGAAGGTCGACAGGAACTAGCCCTGACTCTGGAAGGTCGACGGTGACTAACCCTGACTTTGGAGGGTCCATGAACACCTGACTCAACTCTGGAGGGTCAACCAGAACCGGACTCAACTCTGGAAAGTCAACAGACACCTGACTCGACTCTGGAAGGTCAACAGGAATATGACTCAACTCTGGAGGGTCAACGGGAATATGACTCAACTCAGGAAAACCCACTGTAACTGCCATCCTCTGCAGTGGCTCCGGGCTCATGGCCATGTTGTGCAGTGGCACTTGGTTGGTGGCCATCTTATACTGTAGTGCTGGCTCAGCAGACGTGGTGTGAACAGTTTTTGGAATCTCTAGGATCTTTGACAGCATGGAGAAATAATCCAAAAATGTCTCTGTGGCCATCTTGTGCGTTGGCACTAAGCTGGCGGCCATCTTGCACCGTGGTGCTGGACTGGTGCCCACTTTGTGCTCTGGTGCTGTGCTGGTGGCCATCTTGTTTCGTGGCGCTGAGCAGGCGGCCATCTTGTGCTGTGGGGCTGGCTTCCATCTTTCCTCGTGGTGCTGGGTTGGCGGCCATGTTGCCTCGTGACGCTGAGCTGGTGGCTATCTTGTGCTGTGGTGTGGGGCTGGCTTCCATCTTGCCTCGTGGTGCGTGGTTGGTGGCCATGCTGCGTAAAGGCACTGGGTTGGCGGCCATCTTACACAGCAGCACTGGCTCAGCTGATTTGTGCCTCCTCTCCTCTCTCTGTCCACAATGGGGAAGCGGCGGCTCCCATCCGAACCCCGGGTAAACGGGAGGGCACAGTGGAGATCGCTGCCAGACCTCCTCTTGACTACTCTCTCCTGAGCGACCTCCCCTGGTTCCATGGAACACTACCAGGCAGGTACCCTCAAACCCATTCCTCACCCGCAATCTGGGAAGGAACTATGGTTAGACATACCGCTGGATCCTCTTGGATGGAGTCCTTCTGTAACGGTTCGACGACCAGTGAAAACACAGGGAGATGAGAGATCCAATCGCAGGTATGTTTATTGGGATAATCCAAATTCGTCGTCAGACAAGCCAGGGTCAAAACTAGAAATGCAGTCCAAACAAACAAAATAACAAAACAAGGAAGGGAACAGGAAAGGGAAGGAAACGGAATGGGAACTCAGAATGTGGGAATGGAGGAATCTCGGGGAACGAGAAGACTGACACATCGAAGGGTCAGGACTCCATACAAACAACAGGGAAAGACAGGTATTTATAAGGAGACTAATGACAATAGATTGCTTGCACATGGTGCAATTAACTGGAGTGCAATTACTGTGAAGACAGGACCAGACTAGAGGAATTATAGTGCCTATGGTGTAGTGCCTAAGGGGAAGTGAGCTCACTAGTGGAAACCCAGGGAAACAGAGACTGACAGCGTGACACAACCACACACCCAGAACACACACACTCATATGCTCATACACACATCTTAGTTGTTATATTTCTTAATATCCATATAGGGTATTTCTTTTTAACCTGTGTTTACTTTTATTGGATGCCAAAGTATTAATCTGTGTTGTATAAATTAGGCTTTATAATTGGAGCTGACTGTGCCGAATGGAGGGGGCTTGGGGTCGTGGGGTCAGAGGGACATGTGTCCAGCTGGAACGTACACTGCAGGATTCAGTCTAATGGTAAGCTAAGAATCCACTTACAGTAGTATGGTGTTTGTTTAATGCTTGACCGTGTTGGTGCTGGTGACTGAAGGTTGAAGGTTCAAACCCTTAAATAAATAAACTCTGGAGTTGCTGATAGTGATTCAGTTCCAGGTATTTCTAAGGAAACTGCACCTGCTCTAGTTTTAGTATTCATCTTAGCGTTGTTGTTTTTGTTTTGTTTGTAAGGTGGAAGATCCTGTTGGTCATGATGATGATACTGCACTCAACGTGGTTCGCTTTCACTGTATTGCATCTAAAGCGTCATCAGACTCGTATCATGACTACTTCTCGCTTCTGACAGATGTAGGAAGGTAACGGGTTCAGTCTAAAGAGTAATAATGTAGCAGGTTTACAGTTATTTAGAATTGTTATATTAAGAGCTTGGTGGACAGAAATCAAACGGTGTCCTTCTGGATTCTTGACTGCGTTTCAGCTGAGAGTTGAAAGCTGTCAAGGAGATGGTGACAATATGGCCGCAAACAACATCATGTGACCTTATGCTTTTGTGCTGTGCTGAAAAACCTTTAACCTGATTTGGTGCTCTAAAATGACCAATCTTTTAAAAATTGCTTGTAAATACAAAACATTTGCCCCAAACTTTTATTTTAATCATCTAAAACAGTACTTAGTCACAAGTCATAATTAATATTTTAAGATTTGGTTCATTTAAGTGCACTTTAATGTGATACACACTTTTTGTATTGTTTTCTTGCAGTTCTGTAATAAAATAAAGTTGTAAGATTGTGATGTAATGGTGCTTGCGTGCTCCCCTTTAATTATGTTTGTTTTGTTGCCCCTGTGAAATAAAATAAAATAATAATGAAAAAAATAATTTCACGTCATACAAAAAAAGAAACTGGCCTGAGTAAATTGTAGAAATGTATAGAATTGTGACTGCAAAAGTAATTAAGGAGGTGAATATACTGTGAAATTACATAGATAAAAATGGCACGAAACTCGAAACAATGGAATGTCTATGAAAGGTTTCTTGTTTTTTAAACAACGGCACTTAACTCAAATTTTAGTTTTAGTTCATTTTCATATAGCCTATGAAACTGCAGCACCCGGAAGAGGATTTCTTAAAGCATTCCACAAACAACATTTAGAAAAAAAATATATATATTTTTGCAAAAATAATAATTAGTTATCAACTGAGAATTTGTTATTCTTATGGTCTGGTGGTCATATGGCTTAAATTCGAGAATTCTATATTATACAGCCCTATCGCACACTGGACTCTGCGAATTGTAATTGTTTAAAGTAATGTACAGATATGTTATTTACAAGTGTGCTAAAAGACTCAAGATAGGCATACAGAGATTTTGCTGGATCAGTGTTTATGTTTTTGTGTGTTCATTTACATACAGGTTTTTGTGTTCAACTGTGCTCCTGGCTGCTGATTGGCTAGAACCAGATATCACAGTATTGATTAACTGAATAAATGCATTCTGAAGCAGCTGTGAAGAATCAGGCAGATTCACGAGGACACGAAAGGTTCAGTAGACTTTTTGCTTTAAATGAATGGTTGTTGTCATGGTGTAAAGAACAGAAACTGCTATTTGTTAATAACTGGAATCTTTTCTGGGAGCGTCCTAGACTGTTTCGCGCTGATGGATTACACCCCAGTCGAGTCGGCGCGGAGCTTCTCTCTGACAACATCTCCAGGACACTTCGCTCCATGTGACTAGTAAGACAATTCTCAAATAACCATTATGATGAGTTTTGTTCCACCCGCTTAAATGATAAAAGTACTTGTGCTGTAAAACCTATTAAGACTGTGTCTGTTCCCCGAATAGTGAGGTCAAAATATAAATATAATGTAGGATCTAGAAAAAATCTTATCGTAATTAAACCAGAAAAATGTAAAGTAAATGAACAAAAACAATTTTTAAAGTTTGGGCTCATAAATATTAGATCACTCACACCAAAAGCAGTTATTGTAAATGAAATGATCACAGATAATAGTTTTGATTTACTCTGCTTGACTGAAACCTGGCTAAAACCAAATGATTATTTTGGTCTAAATGAGTCTACTCCACCAAACTACTGTTATAAACATGAGCCCCGTCAGACTGGTCGTGCAGACTGGGTGTTGCAACAATATATAGTGATATTCTCAATGTTACCCAGAAAACAGGATACAGGTTTAACTCTTTTGAAATACTAATGCTAAATGTTACTCTGTCAGACATGCAAAAGAAATCTAATGTATCTCTTGCTCTGGCTACTGTGTATAGACCACCAGGGCCGTATACAGAATTCCTAAAAGAATTTGCAGATTTCCTCTCAGACCTTCTAGTTACAGTTGATAAGGCGCTAATCATGGGAGATTTTAATATTCACGTTGATAATACAAATGATACATTAGGACTTGCGTTTACTGACCTAATAAACTCTTTTGGAGTCAAGCAAAATGTCACCGGGCCCACTCATCGTTTTAATCATACACTAGATTTAATTATATCGCATGGAATCGATCTTACTGCTATAGATATTGTACCTCAAAGTGATGATATTACAGACCATTTCCTTATATCGTGCATGCTGCGTATAACTGATATTAACTATATGTCGCAGCGATACCGTCTGGGCAGAACTATTGTTCCAGCCACCAAAGACAGATTCGCAAATAACCTGCCTGATCTATCTCAACTGCTATTTGTACCCAAAAATACACATGAATTAGACAAAATTACTGACAACATGGGCACTATTTTCTCTAATACATTAGAAGCTGTTGCCCCAATCAAATTGAAAAAAGTTAGAGAAAAACGTACTGTACCATGGTATAACAGTAATACTCACTCTCTCAAGAAATTAACTCGTAGTATTGAATGCAAATGGAGAAAAACTAACTTAGAAGTTTTTAGAATTGCATGGAAAAACAGTATGTCCAGCTATAGACAGGCTCTAAAAACTGCTAGGGCAGAGCATATACACAAACTCATTGAAAATAACCAAAACAATCCAAGGTTTTTATTTAGCACAGTGGCTAAGTTAACAAATTACCAGACGCCACCTGATTCAAATATTCCACCAACGTTAAATAGTAATGACTTTATGAATTTCTTCACTGATAAAATAGATAACATTAGAAATACAATAGCGAATGTAGATTCTACAGCATCTAACACTTCAGTTTCATCCATCGCACCCAAACATAAACTGCAGTGCTTTACAACCATAGGACAGGAGGAGCTAAATAAACTTATCACTGTATCTAAACCAACAACATGTTTATTAGATCCTGTACCCACTAAATTACTGAAAGAGCTGTTACCTGTAGCCGAAGAACTGCTTCTCAATATCATTAACTCGTCGTTATCTTTAGGACACGTCCCAAAACCATTCAAGCTGGCGGTTATCAAGCCTCTTATTAAGAAACCAAAACTAGATCCTAGTGTACTGGCAAATTATAGGCCTATTTCAAATCTTCCATTTATGTCTAAAATTTTAGAAAAAGTTGTGTCTGCTCAATTGAGCACCTTCCTGCATAAAAATGATCTGTATGAAGAACTTCAGTCAGGTTTTAGGCCCCACCATAGCACAGAAACTGCACTTGTTAAAATTACAAATGACCTGCTCCTTGCGTCAGACCAAGGCTGCATCTCATTTCTAGTCTTACTTGATCTTAGTGCTGCGTTCGACACCATAGATCATGACATACTCATAGATCGATTACAAAACTATACAGGTATTCAAGGGCAGGCTCTAAGATGGTTTAGATCCTACCTGTCCGATCGCTACCATTTTGTTTACTTAAATGGGGAGTCATCTCATTTATCATCAGTAAAATATGGAGTGCCACAAGGATCCGTCCTAGGTCCCCTTCTATTTTCAATATACATGTTGCCCCTTGGTAATATTATTAGAAAATACAGAATTAGCTTCCACTGTTATGCTGATGATACTCAGCTATATATATCAACGAGACCAGATGAAACTTCCCAATTATCTAAGCTAACAGAGTGTGTTAAAAATGTAAAAGATTGGATGACAAAGAATTTTCTCCAATTAAATTCGGATAAGACGGAGATATTAATTATTGGACCAAAAAACACTACACAGAATCTTGTAGATTACAATCTGCAACTAGACGGATGTACTGTTACTTCCTCTACAGTCAGAAATCTGGGTGTTATATTAGACAGCAATTTGTCTTTTGAAAATCATATTTCCAATGTTACAAAAACTGCATTCTTCCATCTTAGAAACATTGCCAAGCTACGAAACATGTTATCTGTTTCTGATGCAGAAAAGCTAGTTCATGCATTCATGACCTCTAGACTGGACTATTGTAATGCACTTCTAGGTGGTTGTCCTGCTTCTTCAATAAACAAGCTACAGGTCGTCCAAAATACAGCAGCTAGAGTCCTTACCAGGTCAAGAAAATATGATCATATTACCCCAATTTTACAGTCTCTGCACTGGCTACCTATTAAGTTCCGCATCAGTTACAAATTATCATTACTTACCTATAAGGCCCTAAATGGTTTAGCTCCAGCGTACCTAACTAGCCTTCTACCACGCTACAACCCATCACGCACCCTAAGGTCACAAAACGCTGGACTTTTGGTAGTTCCTAGGATAGCAAAGTCCACTAAAGGAGGTAGAGCCTTCTCACATTTGGCTCCCAAACTCTGGAATAGCCTTCCTGATAATGTTCGGGGTTCAGACACACTCTCTTTGTTTAAATCTAGATTAAAAACACATCTCTTTCGCCAAGCATTCGAATAATGTATCTTTTTAATTGTGAGTGTAGTTGCATATGGTCAAAGGTGCATTTTTATTCATTAGCTTGGGTTAAACTAATTTTACTTTGTTGGATCAGCAGCTATGCTAATGATGTCTGTATTTTGTTTCTATGTTTTGCCACGGGATTCACATCCCGTGGTAACTAGGATTTACACAAGCTCCAGTCTGGATCCAGAACACCTGAGAAGAGATGATGCTGACCCTCAGAGGACCTCAGATGATGCTAACCCTGAATGAACAAACAGAACTAACAATTATTCCTAAATGTGTGACTTAATCATATAATAACTTAATTAATAATATTGATAGTTCATCGTCTAGCTGACTACGTCTTGTATTATTATTATTTTTTAGTTTTTCTAAAATCCTGTCAAATGTGCACAAACTACTAGCTACTACTAAATATTGTAGAAACATAATTTTCTGTAAAGTTGCTTTGTAACGATTTGTTTTGTAAAAAGCGCTATACAAATAAACTTGAATTGAATTGAATTGAATTCACGAGATTCAACGTTTCGAGCTATCCCTAAAACGGGATGAGAAATAGAATAAGACTGAGGAGTTGGCGTGGAGGAGAGATGCTGGAAAACTGTGGTGGGACAGAGGTAAGTTGGCTGTATATATGTAGGCTACATATTGTGCTGGTTAAGGTAATTAACTAATGAGCTCCTCCTGTGCATAATTGATTGATTACCTGATCGTGCTCCTGCTGAACTTTGTTAATGAATCTGGCTACTGATTGGCTAGAACCAGATATCACAATATTGATCAACTGTATAAACGTATTCTGAAGCAGATTCTACTGACAGATAGTTCAGAAAGGTTTCCTGTTCTGGTTTTGAATAAACTGTTCTTTTGAGGAGTCTTGGTTTGCAAACAGAATACATCTCCTCAGTATCTTGATCCATCAGTCTAGGTCTGCAGCAATGCATCAGTTCACTTCAATAATGTTTTCACTGCTAGTCATTACTGGGCTGCAGGTGAGTGTTCAGACGGGAGAAAAACGTTCGGAGCCAAACCTCGACAGACCGTATAAATCAGAGCTAACTGTGACAAATGGAGGAGGCTGGGGATTTTGGGGAGAGGTGGACATGTGTCCAGATGGAACGTATGCCGCAGGGTTTAGCCTAAAGGTAAGCTAAGAATTTAATTACAATAGTATGGGGTTTGTTTAATGACTGATTGTTGGGTCTCCTATTCATAAAAAAAAAAAAAAAAAAAAAAAAAAAAAAAAAAAAAACGGGGGGGGGAGTTGTGGTTCGAGAATCTGACTCCTATTCCTAGGGATGTGGGTTTGAGTCTCGTGCTGGCAATACCACGACTTGGGTGCCCTTGAGCTAGACCCTGGTCCCCAAACTGCTTCCCGGGCACTGCAGCATAAATGGCTGCCCACTGCTCCTTGTGTGTGCACTTTGGATGGGTTAAATGCAGAGCATGAATTCTGGGTTGCCATACTTGGCTGAGTGTTACATCCCTTTCACTTTTGACTACAGGCTTAAGGTTCAAACCCTTCTGTGAATTAACTCTGGACTTGCTGATAGTGACTTCAGTTCCAGGTATTTCTAAGGAAACTGCACCTGCTCTAGTTTTTGACTGCTTTGCTTAATACTGAAGGAACATGAAGCTGAATGGTACTATGGATTGGGTTGGTCATGGATTCCCAGCCCTGTTCCTGAAGATCCACCAACAGTGACCGTGTTGGATTCAAATGACTTCACTTTTTTTTTTTTTTTTTTAAGTAGACGTCAATGTGGTGTTTACCTCCAGGAACACCTGGAGGATTGGAGAAAAGCTTATTCATTTAGTTTTTCTAATGGGTTGGGTTCTGTTCTTAAGGTGGAAGCTCCTGTTGGTCAAGCGGATGACACTGCACTCAACGGGATTCGTCTTTACTGCGTTGGATCTGGAAACTTAACAGACTCGTATCCCAGCTACTGCAAAGTTCAGTCTGATGTAGCCAGGTAATGGTTCTGTCTAAAGAGTCATGTAGCAGGTTTGCAGTTAAGAATTGCTACATCAAGAGTCCGAGGCAGTCTTTCATAAGCTAGACTAATCCTGTTGAGGTGATCTAAACCCTCTCTTCAGCTGGGGTCAGTGGACTGATATCACATGGTGTCCTTCTGCGTTGTTGACCGCTTTTCAGCTGAGCGTTGAACCACCTCAAGGAAATGCTGATGATACGGCTGCAAACAACATCATGTGAGTTTATGCTGTGCTAAAGATCCTTTTAATTTGGTGCTCTATATGACCATCTTAGAAATTGTTTGTAAAACACTCCTTATGCTAAACTAAATCCTACTGGAACTGATTGCAGGACCCCAAACTGCAACTAAAATGGTTATATTTGTGACTAAAGGTTGGTACTTTTTGTGAGGGTTGCCACTGGTGACTAGAAGTGGACTTAATTTTTTTTTTTTTTTTTTTAAATGTGCATGTAATGCCTTTTACGATTACACTTGTTGATGTAACCGCGAATCAGTTTTGGCAGGAAAAATGGCAGTATTGATGGCATCTGCTAAAAGCAGTTCCGGTTGTTGTTGTATTGGTGGTTTTCTGATTCCGTATACCATTATAGGAGCTTCTGCAATAATTGCAACAAGAAAACCTGGTGTCACATGCCTAGCTCCCACTCTAAGGGTACCTTGGTTCCCAGGAAATCTAAAGCACAAATTTGATTAAAATGCTGCTAAAGATGTGAGAAGACAAGACTAACATGGAGGATTAAAATGTTTGTTAAAGGACTAACTCAATTTGTTCTGTGGCACCTACCTTCCCTTATGAAAGGAAAATATATTTACCAATATTTCTTAATCTATTGTAATAATATTTTCCCTTTTTATTTTCTAATATTTTATGTATTTGAATACATTTAATAATATATTGACTATACATATATTATAGAATATACAAATGATTGCCGCTTTCAATATATTGGAAAAAATAAATGTATTACATGATATTTTCCAATATACTGCAATATATTTTTGTTTCATAAGGGTTAATGTTGTTGCTCCCAAACTTCTCTCAGGTTCCGCTGCAGTAATGGTGTTTCCCAGCTTGGTAATGGAACAGACTTGGGTGATTGGGGCGACTGGAGTGACACATGTGAAGGAACCGGGATTTGTGGTCTGAGGACACTGGTAGAACTGCCTCAAGGAAATGGAGATGACACCGCTCTCAATGATGTGATCATGTACTGCTGTGACTAAGGTGACGTGAACAACAAAACCCTCGGATCAGGGCAACACTGTCTGGACTATCTCCGTAATGTTCGTGGTGGCTTCTCTGAGTCTGGCTTTTCTTTCAGGTGTCCGAGGATGACGACAACCACAAGGTCAGATGGATCTCTACTGTTGAGCTCACATTAACGATGTCCTGCTCCTAGTCCAGATATAAAGCCTGAAATGCGCTCTGAACCTCATCACTGAGCAGAGGCTGATGGTACAACTCACTTGTGTCTTAATGCACTTCACAATCCATGAACTCCATATTCTACATAAACTGTAGGGCTTCATTATATCCTAACATTAAAATATTCAACTCTGACATCAGTGTTTTTGTTCTGCTTCATTGATTGAGAATTAACGATTTAATATTTTAGCGTTTTATTTCTCCGGCTCCTCACAATGAACCACTTTGAAGAACAGCCACATTTCCACACTTCTTTCAGGTGCAGTTGAGACACCGCACTTAAAAACGGATTTTCAAAGTTCATTCAACTGTTATCAAGTGACATTAAAGTGCATATTAGATTTAAGAAATGTGTTGTGTACAGTGAGAAGTCTTTACACTTCAGTAGTACTTACACACTCCTGTCTATTCTGAAGGTTATTACGGGGCATTTATTCATAAAATCAAGGATATATATATACAACACTTTATTCCCCCCAAAATTGTGAAAATATATTGTTTTCTGGCTGTTCAAAGTATTTTCTGAATTATGGAGTGACAAAAAAAGATAACCAGAATTCCCTCTGTAAAAACATGTGATATGAAACCGACTTCATCTAGTGTTCAGATTTTTGTACTAGACATTTATGCAAATTAGCACATATTTCATTAAATAATGCCTCATTTGCATATTTAAACAACATTTTTGAAAACTTGTAATACAAAAAATGTTCGCAGTAATCAATCAACTGGGTAAGTAAGGTGATAACTATTAGTTATATATTTTGCTCTATTCACCTGCGGTGTCTCGCCTTTAAAAAAAATCCATTAAGAATTTCCCGAAAGGTCAGAGAAATGCCATTTTGAAAGGGGTGTGTGGGTTTTTTCATGGTGCCCAATCAACTGAAAGCATCATTCACAAATCTACACCCCACCACTCCCACACATTAACACCTGGAGAACACAAAAGCTGACACTACTCCATCTTCAAGGCGTTAATTAAAATTTGGGTCCATAATGCTTTCTCCAGTGGGAAAAGTCATCTGAATCAGGAGAGAAATCTGCACCAAGCCAAAACAGCGCGGAAATATGTGGCTGGATTTTGATATGAGACAACCGGACATTCACTTTACACTGGAGGAAGTGTTCATATGGATACATTTCTTGATAGGGTTTGTTCCAGCTTCTGTCTTCTCCAGATGCAAACTGCAGCAAGTGATGCAATACTACATTCGGTTCATTTTTAAAGGAATGTGCTTTAGTGTATTTGTCATTAAAACCTTATGAAAGGTAATTAAATCGTAAACCATCAAGGAAAGCAGTTTCAAAAGGCCACATGCTTTTACTGACAATGAGCAGCATTTGACCTGATCAGTCAGTGTTTGTCTAAAGTGTTTATTGAATTTTGTGTTTGCAGACCGCTATAAAAAGAGGGGATGCCACACCGTGGTAAACGTGGCTTTGTCCCAACTACTTTTAACATGTGTTGATGCCATGAAATTTAAAATCAACTTATTTTTAAATTTGAAAATTCCACATGGCATTCTGTTCTTATTCACAATTTGTACAAGGTCCCTACTTTTTTTGGAATAGAGATTGTATAAAATATATAGAATACAAAGGAAGTAAAAATAGCAATAGCATAAAAAGAGAGTGATGAAAGCGAAAGAGCCCCAACGTTACCAAATGGTATTGTTTGCTTCTTGCAGGGCTTTTACAGATCTCTCTTAGGGAATGCATGGGATGCAGCCTCCAAAGGTTTTTTGACACGTTTGATAAAGTAAACTAATTTAATAGAACATAAAAGTACAATACACAAACGCATACATTAATTACTCCAGTATTATGTTTTCTGTTTTGAAAGAATGAAGACTGTACAATTATACCATAGCCTGTTTATTCTATTGTTAATAGGTCTACTTACTATAGGTTAGGTGTTTATTATTCGTGCAACAATCCATATTACCGTTAGTTTTTATTAATAATAATTGCTATATGATAAATTATTCTAATCTCCTTATAACTATTTATTATTGTATGTTCTTTTGGCATTTATTGTCTTGCTTATTGAGAGAACAACAGCAGCAGCAGCAGTATGTATGTGATACTTTCTACCTTATATCTTTACTCTTTCCTTTCATTCTTTTCATGGCTTTAGAAAACTTGCATCTGATGTTCCTCTGCGTCGCTTAGGTATTGCATAACTCCAAGCTTCATTGCAATTTCTTTCTATGAATTAGAGTCTTTCTCTGAATGTGTCTCTGCGAGCGATCGTACAGGAGTGGATATATTTACTCCAGCTCAGATATTCCACACAGTGTATTTATGTTGTTAGTGACTAGGAGATGTTTAAATACAAAAGATGTTTAAACACCAATTGCTCTGGAAAAATACATTGTATGAACGGATGTAGAGAACAGTGCACTATTGCAGACTTATATAATTACATTATTTTAATATAGTCAGTCGTGAACTAAAGTCTAAGGTCTAAGGCATGAAACTCCAGAGAGTCCCACTCCGGCCCTGTTTGTGTGTGTGTGTGTGTGTGTGTGTGTGTGTGTGTGTGTTACAAAGCTTTTTAATTTTTTTTCTTTCCTAACCATTAATGTCCCTGAAAACGGTTTTGCTTGGTTAAATACATATAAAAGTTTAGTTACTTGTTTGATTTTGTATTTGTTATTAGTTAAATGTTAAGCATGCACTGCAACACGGAGAATAAAACACCAACCTTCAAATAAACGTCAGGCGTTTGCTTAAACAGGAATGATTGCAAGGAAGCAAGCGTTAAAGGAAATTATTCAGAATGATAATTCTTTTATAATTGAATCTCTCTCATGTGGTTCCAAACTCATATTGTCAAGGTCAGTTTATTTATATAGCACATTTAAAAACAAGTGTATGAAAACGTGCTGTACATATACAAATAAAGTAAATATAGCGATTTAAGAGAATAAAAAGGAATGGCTCAAAACACAGTAAATACAAAAACACATTAACAAACACAAACATACAGTACATCCAAATGCCAAGGAGTACAGATAAGTCTTCAGGCGGGATTTAAAAACAGGAAGGGAAGCCGCAGATCTAATGTCTAGAGGTAAGCTGTTACAAAGTCTAGGACGGGCCACAGAAAAAGCCTGATCCCCCTTAAATTTCTGGTAACCAATGAGGAGATGCTAGAACATCTCTTAGTACCAGTCAGCAACCTCGCGGCTGCGTTTTGAGTTTTTACTTTTGAGGCGCACAAGATGAATTTAAATAAACCCCTAAACTGGAAAAAAAACTCTGACAAGTCTATTTGCTTGTCGAATTGTAACTCTGAATCAAAAATAACAGCTAGGTTCTTTACATGAGTATGGATATTCACTTGTAAGAGGACAGGCCTTTAACCAAATGGGGGGAGCCAAAGAGAATAACTTCAGACTTGTTGTCATTCAATCAAAGAAAATGATCGCTCGTCCAGCTTTACAGTCGTTTACACAAGCAAGCAAGTCGAATAAAGACTTTGACCCAGGTTTGATTGACGTACAGCTGGGTATCATCTGCAAAATGTGATATGGGACATTGATTAGACAGCATGATTATTGCACAGGTCTGCATTAGGCTGAACACAATAAAAGGACGCTCTAAAATGTGCATTTATCACACAGCACAATGCCACAGGTGTCACAAGTTTTGAGCGAGCGTGTAATTGGCATGATGACTGCAGGAATGTCCACCAGAGCTGTTGTGCTTGAATTGAATGTGCATTCCTCTACCATAAGACGTCTCCAGAGCTGTTTCCGAGAGCTGCCTCACAACCGCAGACCGCGTGTAACCACACCAGCCCAGGACCTCCACATCCAGCATCTTCACCTCCAAGATCATCTGAGACCAGACGCCTGGACAGATGCTGCAGCAATCGGTTTGCAGAACCAAAACATTTCTGCACAACTGTGAGAAACCATCTCAGTGAAGCACATCTGAATGCTTGTCATCCTCATCTGGGTCTCGACTTGACTGCAGTTGTTCTCTTCACAGATGTTTTCACTGTACAGGGCAGATGGGAGACGTCGTGTGTTTGGGGTCGTGTGGGTGAGCAGTTTTCTGATGTCAGTGTTGTGGATCCAGTGGCCCATGGTGGCGGTGGGGTTATGGTGTGGACAGGTGTATGTACAGACAACGAACACCGGTGCATTTTTATTGATAGCATTTTGAATGCACAGAGATACCGTGACGAGATCCTGAGGCCCATTGTTGTGCCATTCATCCACGACCATCACCTCATGTTACAGCATGATAATGCATGACCCCATGCTGCAAGGATCTGTACACAATTCCTGGAAGCATCCCAGTTCTTGCATGGCCAGCATACTCACTGGACGTGTCACCCATTGAGCGTGTTTGAGATGCTCTGGATCGGCGTATACGACAGTGTCCCAGACCCTGCCAATATCCAGAAACTTCACACAGCCATTTTAGAGGAGTGGACCAACATCCCACAGACCACAATCACCAACCTGATCAACACTGTGTGCAGGAGATGTGTTGCACTGTGTGAGGCAAATGGTGCTCACACATGATACTGACTGGTTTTCGGACCCCCTCTCCCCCTACCCCAGACCCCCCCAATACAGTAAAAATGCACATTTTAGAGTGGCCTTTTATTATTAATTTGTTATCACGATTATAGTGACCAAAATTATCATGGTTATCAATATTATCATGGTATTGTTATAATGTGCTGGAGATGTTAAAAAAGTAGGCCTACTTACACATTAATCACTTAACCAAGTTTTATATTAAAAAATGAACAAGAAACAAATAAAATGACTTTTTGTTTGCATAAGAACTAAAACAATAACATTTTAAATGACAACTTGTCTGACAACAATTGAATAGCATTCAAGGTTTCAAGATTGAGATATCTAATGTAAAAATAAATGTTCAAATAAAGCTTTGAAAAAGTTTAATAAAAGGTAAACATCACATTTCAGACTTTAAATAAAGAAAAGGTATATGTAAAAATTATAATTGCTTAATAAACCTCAGAGATTACAACAGCATCGCTATTAAGGCTGCTCCCGGATGTGCAATGGCGAATTATCTGCTGAATTTTAACCACTGAATTTGTGGTAGCGAATTTTTGAAATGAAAATCTGGAAGGAAAATCAATAAATTAGAATGTTGTGCAAAAGTAAATTATTTTCAGTAATTCAACTCAAATTGTGAAACGTGTATTAGATAAATTCAATGCACACAGACTGAAGTAGTTTAAGTCTTTGGTTCTTTTAATTGTGATGAATTTGGCTCACAAAAACCCACTAACTTACTATCTCAACAAATTAGAATACTTCTTAAGAACAATAAAAAAAAAACGTTTAGTGAATTGTTGGTCTTCTGTAAAAGTATGTTCATTTACTGTACATGTACTCAGTACTTGGTAGGGGCTCCTTTTGATTTAATTACTGCCTCAATTCAGCGTGGCGTCGAGGTGATCAGTTTGTGGCACTGCTGAGGTGGTGTGGAAGCCCATGTTTCTTTGACAGTGGCCTTCAGCTCATCTGCATTGTCTGGTCTCTTATTTCTCATCTTCCTCTTGACAATAGCCCATAGATTCTCTATGTGGTTCAGGTCTGGGGAGTTCGCTGGCCAGTCAAGCACACCAACACCATGGTCATTTAACCAACTTTTGGTGCTTTTGGCAGTGTGAGCAGGTGCCATATCCTGCTGGAAAATGAAATCAGCATCTTCAAAAAGCTGGGCAGCAGAAGGAAGCATGAAGTGCTCCAAGATTTCTTGGTAATCGGGTGCAGTGACTTTGGTTTTCAATAAACACAATGCACCAACACCATCAGATGACACTGCACCCCAAATCATCACAGACTGTGGAAACTTAACACTGGTCTTCAAGCAACTTGGGCTATGAACTTCTCCACAATTCCTCCAGACTCTAGGACCTTGGTTTCCAAATAAAATACCAAACTTGCTCTCATCTGAAAAGAGGACTTTGGACCACTGGGCAACAGTCCAGTTCTTCTCCTTAGCCCAGGTAAGACGCCTCTGATGTTGTCTATGGTTCAGAAAATCTCTTGACACGTCTGTGTGTGGTGCTCTTTATGCCTTGACCCCATCCTCAGTTCATTCCTTGTGAAGTTCACCTAAAATTCTTGAATTGATTTTGCTTGACAATCCTCATAAGGCTGCAGTTCTCTCGGTTGGTTGTGCATCTTTTTCTTCCGGTCAACTTCCTGTTAACATGCTTCGATAGAGCACTCTGTGAACAGCCAGCTTCTTTGATAATGAATGTTTGTGGCTTACCCTCCTTGTGAAGGGTGTCAATGATTGTCTTCTGGACAACTGTCAGATCAGTGAATTGCTGGGTTTTTTGTTAAATGTGAGCCAAAATCATCACAATTAAAGGAACCAAAGGCTTTTACTACTTCAGTCTGTGTTAGTGATGGGCATTTCGGCTCTTTTTCGTGAGCCGGCTCGTTTGACTCAGCTCACTGAAAAGAGTCGGCTCTTTTGGCTCACAAACGGCTCTTTAAAAACCAATAATGTTTTGACTATGATTGGTGCAAAAACTATTCTAATAAAATTATTAAATTAAGTCATACTCAGAATTTCTTTAAAAATGCATCGATTTGTTATGAAAAAAGAATACTATTAAACATTTGCATTTAAAATAAAACTTTTGAAAGTATAGAAACAACATTACAAAACAAATACAATCTGAATCTGAACAACATAATAGAACCCATATTAAAGAAAAATAAATAACTGACAGGATCAAACTGGTCCCTCTTTTTTTTGCATGTTATATAGTAAGCATGAACTATCTCACTAGTTATGTTTTGTATAACTAGCATGAACACACAAACACACTATGCTGATCATATTTTTATTTTATGAGAGATTTGCATTCAGAAATGCAAGCTGCCTTACTTTCGAGGGGCTGATGATCATTACAATGATTCCAAATGCGGCTGTGCTTCCAACTCATTTTCCTGCTTTTGTTTTGTTTTCAAAAGCTGTTGTGTTTTTCCTCTCCTCTCCTCTGAGTTTGACACTGTGTGTGTGTGTGTGAGATGGCTCGGCCTCTCCCTCATGCCGTATAATTTTTAATATAATTAATAACCTTGTGTAATATTGACAGGAACAGAATGTGAGGCTGATCAGACAGTCGAAATATTTTTTTTGTTCTTTGAATTAGTCAATTATTTTAATTATTTAAATAAAATAAAATGCATCCATTATTTCATTATTACGTAATGATTTAATTTCTATAGGCTATATATATATTTTTTAAATAGAGTCGGCTCTTCAGATATGCGAGCCAGCTCCCGTTGTTCACCTACAAGAGCCGGCTCTTAGAGTCGGCTCATTCGCGAACGACCCATCACTAGTCTGTGTGCATCGGACTTAATACACAAGTTTCACAATTTGAGATGAATTACTGAAATAAATTAACTTTTCCACTAAATTCTAATATATATATATATATATATATATATATATATATATATATATATATATATATATATATATATATTTAATTTAATTTAAATATAATACAATTCAAACCTAAAAATTCAAGCCTTTGAAATACAAGGCATCAGGGGTGGTTCTAGGGTGAGTGGAGATCTGGGGCTTAGCCCAGAAAAAATCCATATATGTGACTTTTTTATTTTAATAAATCAGAAAGATTTACCTTGTTTAAAATATACAAAAACAGAAAAAACAAACACAATTTTAAAACATTTTATTTAAAGTATTGAGGAAAATACATTTGCTTTATGCAAACAAAAATTAAGAATTGCAAAACAAATGAAACAGCGCGAAAGCAATGATTTTGCAATACATATTTTCCATGGTCATATCTATTAATTTATTTGCAACGCTGCTTTCATTATGTGTGTCCGTCAAGTTTGAGCTTGCGATACCATTTTTCCTTTGCGCTTGACTTTTCTGCAAGTCTCTCTTGTGGCACTGTTTTGACGCGGGGGCGGAGTCAATGGACGGGGGCGTGTACAACATGCCTCCATGGTAGTGACGTCATCGGCCCTAGACGCAGCTCACTAATCCAGGTCCTGTCAAAAAAAAAAAAAAAAATCCAGGTCCTGTCATGATGAGCAGAGACTTTCGAGTTGATCGTTTATTTTTATTCAGTAGCATTAAAACATTCATGTTTTCGTTTTATTTACTTTATTAACAAATGTATATGTATTAGCAGCATTTGCTCAAGTTAAAGAATTTGTTAACATGAACATCTGCTGTTTATTTCTCTGGATGTGCACACTTTTAAAGCATTATGTGTATTGGGATCTCAAATCATTTGAGTCAGATCGGGAGTTCGTAGCGGGTTCGCGAATCATTTGAGTCAGATCGGGAGTTCGAAGCGGGATCGCGAATCATTTGAGTCAGATCGGGAGTTCGAAGCGGGATCGCAAATCATTTGAGTCAGATCGGGAGTTCGTAGCGGGTTCGCGAATCATTTGAGTCAGATCGGGAGTTCATAGCGGGTTCGCGAATCATTTGAGTCAGTTCGGGAGTTCGGAGCAGGATCGCGAATCATTTGAGTCAAATTGGGGATCCCGAATCATTTGAATAAGTTCGGGAGTTCGTAGCGGGATCGCGAATCATTTGAGTCAATTTGGGGATCGCTAATCATTTGAGTGAGTTCAGGAGTTCGTAGCGGGATCGCGAATCATTTGAGTTCGGGAGTTCGTAGCGGGATCGCGAATCATTTGAGTTCGGGAGTTCGTAGCGGGATCGCGAATCATTTGATATGACTCCAATTTGGGAGTTGGAGCTGGATCGCGAACCATTTGAGTCAGTTCGGGGATCGCAAACCATTTGAATCAGTTCGGGAGTTCGGAGTAGTGTGTGTGTGTGTGTCCTAAAGACTGTGCTGCGCAACCGTTAACTGTTAGATCAGTGGTTCCCAACCTTTTTCAACTCGCGGCCCACACAACCAAACACATATGTTTGCGTGGCCCACTTCACAAAAAATTAACTGACCCCGCTATTGTTGGGTTAATAACTTAGTACTCAGAAGCTAGATTTTAAACTATATTTATTGAATAAACTAGGGCTGTGCTATATGGACAAAAAAAAAAAAAAAACTATTGCGATTTTTTTGATCAATTTTGCAATTGTGCTTTTACAGTCATAAATGCATTCAGGATTAATTTGAAACATATTTCCAAAAGAAAACCAATCAGAGCTTTATCAAAAAGTTGTAACATCTCTAGAACAGACATAAGTCAAAATTATCACTATAGTGAAGATGTAAAAAAAATGTATAGACTTGTGGCAAAATAAATAAATAAATAAATAAAAATCCTGTAGGCCTATACAGGGACTTTTTTTTCTTTTTTGCCATGCATTGTTCATAGAGCTCATTAATTGTAGCGGTGCCTCAGGTGTTTGCAGTGTGTATACAGTATGTGTATGCGGTCAGCAGTGAGAGCGCATAAATATAATGCGAAAGCACATTAAAATAATGCACGAGTGCGAATCTCTCTGTTCGCAGCAGATTTCCTTTGCTCTGTCACAAAACCGGTCGTGCTTGCTCAGATACACGCTGCTTTGCGAGGAGAGAGTGTGCACACTTAAAACGTGTCTCCTCTCACTTAAACTGCATCCTGTTCACTAACAAATTCACTCTGTGCTCATGTGTTAGACATGAATTATTTTCGCACGTTTTTATTTCTAGCCTTTTACCGCAGTGAGAACGCTCTGATCCGTCAACATTGGCTCAGAAAAAAGGCGCATCACAGACAGTGTGTGAACCTGGAGTTAGGCATATGCGCACACTCAAATCGTGATTTTAGGACGTTTTCTTTTAATCGCACAGCCCTAGAATGGACTGGAAATTAACAGAAAATAATTGGCGGCCCGCCTGCAATACCACCGCGGACCACAGGTTGAAAACCACTGTGTTAGATGTTCAAAGTGTAATGTTAAATCAGACACAATTTAAAACCGAAATATAGAAAAGAAATATAATACTAAGATTAAAAGTTACAGATACCTGAAGCTGTTGTATCTTGGCATTCAAGTGTTTTGGCTGGGTTGGCGTTTTACTTCCTTTTTTGAAGAAGAAGAAGATGAATTTTGCAATATACATTTAAATTTTCAAATAAATTAATCTAGTAAAATACTACAGGCCAACAAACAGCCTGCCTCAAAAAGATCTCATTTCATTGGCTGGATTGTACATACGCTCATCAATGGTTGGCCAGTTTACATGTCAGTCATAAGCACTAGAATCAGTGGGCGGTTTTCGTCGGGTGTGAATGACAACACGTAACTTACTTGGGTAAATTTACAGACACTGTGGACGTGAGAGTCGAGAGATATTTATTTATTTAAATTCTAATATAAATTACTTTATTGGGCATGAAAACTCATTGATGGCATGGTGGTCATAAAAACATTCGGGGCTTTACTGAAAACATTCGGGGCTCCAGCCCCCTTAGCCCACCCAAGCGGCAAGAAAGTCGACCGGAAGTCGAAGTCGGCTGCGAGCTGCCATCTTGTAGCAGAACTTCACTTGCGTTAGCATCCCATTAACTCCCATACATTTTGGCGTCACTTTGACAGCGAATAACTTTACATCTGAGGCATTTAAAGACTCTGTTTGTCCATTATTTATTTCTAAAGATACACGACAATGTATAAAGGGCTCCATTACGCCACTCGACTCTCTGTCGCATTACCGTACAGACAGGAGGAGAAGCTCGCAGGCAATTAACTTAATATGGCGTACTGGCGTTACATTTTAAAATACTATACAAAATAATTAATCAGAATACTTACTCCTGCTCACTCACGACAAAGAACTCCCCGCTCAAGCTCGCCGTCTCTGCAAGATTAACGATGGCAGTTTGCACGCACAGCTACTAGAAGATTTGCATCTGTCAGACAGGTTGCTGACGTCATCAAGCTTCGTTTGAGTCTGCGCGTCAGAAACAGAAGTGCTAAAAAACGCTAAAAATGGGCTTCACTTGTCTCAATTGAGTTCCAATGGTGTCGCTGTGTCCATTTCTTTTACTGTCTATGAGCCCACCCCTAACGCTGCCCCTGCAAGGCATTAGAATTCAAGCACTGTTAATTGCAATGCATCTCTTTTTGAGATATGAGGCATTCAGCCTGCTTTATGTTTTAGAAACTATTTGTATTATTATACTCCCATTTTAATCGTGATTAATCACATTCAAAATGAAAGTTTTTGTTTACAAGATGTAGACATGATACAGATATATGTATATACCTGAGAAAAATTTTATTAAATATTTATAAATTATATACATTTTATGAATGTACAAATATGCATGTAAATGCATATGCATTTCTAAATATACATGGATGAGTGTGTATTTATATATTCATAATAAATATGCACAATTTTCACACATTATGTAAACAAAAACTTTTATTTTGGATGTGATTACTGATGATTAATAATTTGAAAGGCACTACAAAGAAAAAATGTGTGAATGAGCAAAGGAACAAATTAATAAAAAACAAACAAACAAACAAACACTAATGTCATTTCAAGCAATTTTATTAGATTTTGGGATATAATTATTAAAAAAAAACAGTTAACAGCTTTACAGTTATTGTAGAGTATGGAGTTGTTTATGGATGGTGAAATGCATGAACTAATAAGACACAATATGTGAGATGATGTACAGTCGGTCTCTGCTCTGTGTTTAGTTCCTGATCACATCTCAGGTTTTATTTTGTGATAAAGACTGGCTGTTGTATGTCTTGGTTCATTTGAGCTCATAACAGTATGCTGATCAATTATGATCCATCTGATCTTCTTGTGAAGATCTTCTTGTTCTTCTTAGATCTGATCTAACACCTGAAAGAAAAGCCAAACTCAGATAAACTAGATCTTCCAAACAGTGTTGCTCTGATCCGAATGTTTGATTGTTCACATCACCTTAATCACAGCAGAACATGGTCACGTCATTGAGAGCGGTGTCATCTCCTCGTCCTTGAGGCAGTTCAATCCGTGTCTTGAGACCACAAATCCCTTTTCCTCCACACGTTGGACTCCAGGAGCCCCAGTCGCCCCAGTTTGTGCCGTCACCCTGTAAAGTCCCTTGAGTGCATTGAAACCTGGAAGAAATTTGGGTGTAACAACATTATAATAATATGATGTTTTAATCAATACTAACAAAACAAAGCAAAACAATCTCTTGGAACTTATCATTTGACTCGCACCTAAAAAAATGTTGAGGTGCCACAGAATAAATGTGTTTTATTTCAGTGACACTGTCGTGTATATATCTGTAGATGTTCTGGAAACTAAGGTTAATTTAAAGTGGAAACTAGGCATGTGAAGATATCACATTTTTATTTTGCAATAATTGTTAAACTTTGATGTGCATTGTCATCACCTTATAATATCAACATAACAATGATGTGATCAAAAAACAAGCGGGAAATAGGCATTGCATGCACATTCTTAAATCATAACATGTATGTTTATATAGTACATTAGCAAAAATATTACTTCCAAATTAATATTTTAATCGCAGTCTGGAGCCTAGCGATCAGTTCCAGTGATTTTAAGCATTTTGTAAAACACCAGTCAATTAGAGCACAGAATCAGGTTAAAGGACTTTTATCACAGCACAAACTCACATGATGTTGTTTGCGGCCGTATCGTCACCATCTCCTTGAGAGCGTTCGACTCTCAGCTGAAACGCAGTCAAGAATCCAGAAGGACACCATTTGATATCTGTCCATTGACCCCAGCTGAAGAAAAAAAAAACAGTTTTATTAATCAAACCAATCATTAGTTGTTAATGAAAAATAATTTGTCTGGCTTATGGAAAAACTACCTTTGACTCTTAATGTAACAATTGTTAATAACTGTAAACCTGCTTCTTTATTAGTCTTTGGGCTGAGCTCATTACCTGCCTACATCTGACTGAATTTTGGAGGAGCTGTGATACAAGCTTGGCGTATGAATGCAGTGAAGACGGATCCCATTGAGTGCAGTGTCATCCTCTCGA
Organism: Carassius auratus; assembly: GCF_003368295.1. Taxonomy (NCBI): domain Eukaryota; kingdom Metazoa; phylum Chordata; class Actinopteri; order Cypriniformes; family Cyprinidae; genus Carassius; species Carassius auratus. Next base: position 17,604 of record NW_020526355.1, on the reverse strand, counting down.
CCAACAGGAGCTTCCACCTTAAAAACAAAACAAAACAACATAAATAAGACATATTAGAAGAGAAAAGGAGTAATCTGAACTCCAACCTCCAGTGTTCCTAACATCACACATTTTGGATGCCTACTAAAGATGTGATCAGATGAATGGTGTATCATCAGGAATAGAGCTGAGAATCCCTGACTAACACAATCCATTCAACTCTGTTTCTTTAGTATTTATATCAATTCTTAGCTTACCTTTAGACTGAATCCTGCGGCGTACGTTCCAGCTGGACACATGTCCCTCTGACCCCACGACCCCCAGCCTCCTCCATTCGGCACGGTCAGCTCTGATTTATAATGTCTGTCGATGCTTCGCTCGAAACGTATTCCTGCGCTCTCAACGCTCACCTGCAGCCCAGTAATGACTAGCAGTTAAAACATCAAGAAAATGAAGCGATGCATTGCTTCAGTTCTGGCCTGAAACATTGAAGTACTGATGAAATTAATTCTGTTTGGTTTGTAAATTAAAGCTGAACCAGAGCAAGTGAAACTGTCTGTGGTCTGTCAGCAGAATCTGATGCTTTCACTGCTGCTTCAGAAAGGATTTATACACCTGTAAGCTCCGCCCACTGGAAAACCCAAAGACGACAGCCAATGGTGTGGCAGGAGGATTCCTGCATGACACTGTCTTTACTTTTACACAACAATATTACATATATTTACTTAAATATACTACCTCTTTAATTCATCTGACTCTGAAACTCTGCAAATGGTTTTAAGAGATGTGTAACTATTTCATTTTGAGTCTAACATCAGTTTGATTTACCTCTTATCCACAAACTCGTCAGTCTTGGTCATTACACAGAGGTGATTGATGACCCGTGCCTTTATTTGCTCATTCCAGAATATTTTGATAAGTCCCCATAGATCTGTACACACTTAAAACAAGATTAGATCATGACGTTTACTATAGAAACAAGTTGACCAACTTAACTTAACCATTGTGTTAAAACATCTAAAACATTGTAATCCGTTCTAACCTGAGCACAGATTTGCTGTTATAGACTTACTATAATACACCAGAGTCAACAACACAAAGACTGGTTAGAATCAATCTAATACAGTACAAATTCAAATTCATACATTGTTTATTCTTCTCGAGAATGAAGGAGAACAAATATAACTTATACAGTCAATACAAAATATATTGAATATAACGTAAATATAAGTATCAATAGCATGAAAAAGAAAGTGATGAAAGAGAAAAAAGAGCCGTGGAGTTACCAAATGCTGTTGTTTGCTTATTGCGGGGGTTTTAGCATATCGTAACTTAGATTTCTGTGAGAAGATTTACACACAGGAGGTCATTAGTGTGAAAGACCTGGGAGAAGTCTGTCTTCAGTGTTTTCTAATCTTGGTGGCTGTCTCTTCTATTTTTATGAAAATAAGACCCTTTAATCAGAAACACACAGAGACCTTTCAAACAACATCAAAATGAATAGTTGCATTGTAATAAACTCTGATTAAGGAAAGAAGTGTTGATAGTCTTCAGACAAACTCATTTCAGGGAAGTGTTTGATCATTAGTGAGGTGAGACCGAGATGTAGATGTTTGTGAAAGATGTTTTCTGTTTTGAAAGAATGAAGACTGTACAATTATAGCATAGCCTGTTTATTGTATTGTTAATACTTACTATAGGTTAGAGGTTTAATATGTGTGCAACAAACCATTTAACTGTTATAGTTTTCATGAATAATAATTGCTATATAACTTTGTCTTATCCTCTTTTGAACGTTTTTTTATTCTGAACCCTACTTGGTCTACAGATCTGTGTAGTAGTGTTGAATGCTACTGTTTTGGCAGTGTGGATAACATCATACTAATATAGCTAATCACTATTTTGCGTTTCCGTTACCAAATGTGGTTTCTTGTCAGCAATAACATGTCCGTGGGCTCTATTATTAACTTTCTTACATGTCAAATTAAGTGGAAAAGACCAGTCCAGAAAATGCCTGTTGGATCTGTGTGCGTCCGTGCCATCACTCACTGTACTCTATCAAGACTCATTCACTCCGAAATCATCTTGATTATTTCCACTGCGTGGACGCTACACTTTCTTGCAAATTGTCTAAACTAAATTATACATGCAGACATTCATATGGTTACGCTGACTATATCACTACATGTGTTTCTTTCTTTCACTCAAGTGGCCTCTTTCCTCTTGATCGTTCTCCTAATTTGCGGGCATCAGGGAGCCACTATGAATATTTGGGAGCGTGTCTGGGTCTTTGTAATGTCCTGTGTTTAGATGGAGATGAGGGGAGACGGGGGGGAGTGATTAAAGGAAGTGGATGAGGAGAATCACACAGACGTGTGAAACTTTGTTCTCAATTTCCATTTCAATTTAGGTGTGCTTTATTGTCATGACAAAAACTGTACTTTTGTATCGCCAAAGCAGTTGCAGCTGGGCCGCTTACAAACAGTGCACATATGTATTAACAGAAAGAAAAGTATGATAGTAATAATAAAATTATATAAAAAGTATTAAGCATGTAGTGCCAAATAAATTAGTGTTTGTAAGTGTTCTGCATTCATTAGGAAGTGCAGTTCTGTTTCCATCTGATTCAGATCACAGTGTGAACACAGTCTCAGTTTTTCTGTGTCTGGCCGTCTCTATCATCAGCTTGTGTCCGCTGAGTCTGTATCTGGTCAGTGTGCTTCTCACTTTCTGATCTGACCCTGTGTACAGATACTCTGCCGTACTGTACTCTGTCTTTGGGGTCGAATAGCATCGCATGTTACTCTGTTGTTGTGTTTGGGTTTGTGCAGTAATCTGTCTGATTCTGATGTGATTCAGAGCATCAGTAGATGTTAGTGATGCATCAGGACTGAATCTGGATCAGCTTGCTTTCTTTGCTCATCTCGTGGTGTTGCAGGGCTTTATAATGATATGATTGGAGGTCACTGAGTTTCAGATGTGTTTTTGTATCTTTATGATTAGAGGATATTTGCCTAATTCTGCCCTGCATGCGTTATTTGTTGTGTGCCGGTGCATGTGTAATATATTTTTATAAAGTTCTGCATGCAGGGTCTCAATTGATTTGGATTGGTCAGTGGACCCCACACCTCACTGCCATAGAGTGCAATTTTCATTCAAAGTTCATTCACAGCTTGATTAAAGTTCCCAGTGGATGTGATGTTCAAACCCAGGTAGTTGTACCTGGGTTGTAGTGTGATGTGTGTGTTATCGGGTTAGTGCCTGATGTAAATGTGAGTTGTGTTTCCTGGGATCTGGGTCTTTTCTGGAATACAGCAGGCATCTGATCTGTGAGGTGTGAGGGTGATCGCTCCAGACTGCTCGCCCGTTCACTGATGGAAATGTTAAATAATGTTGGGTTTAAGCAGCAGCTTTGGTCTCTCTCAGTTGGGGAGGTTGTCTTGAGCGAAGATCTTGTGAGAGAGAGTTCAGGTGTCAGTTCTCATAAAGGCCCTGATATACTACAAACAAAGTTCGTTTTCGTTCTTCGTCTGGGGGCAAAAAGAAGTTTGAAAAGGCTGAGCGACGGAGACGGGTGTAGATTATTGTGAAAAATGATGAATAATGGAAATGTGTCTACAACGACGCACTGATGGTGTCTCTAGGAGAGAGCAATGGTCCGAATAATGAAATGGTCAGACAGAAGAATAATGATTAGCAGCAGTACAGAGTCAAGCATCATGTTTGCAATACAAAACAAGCTTTACATTTCCATCATAATCAGTCCTTCAAGTGTGAATGGATCATAGTCTGAAAACTTTAGTATGACGTGGAAAAATATATTGGAGTTATCTCAATAACACAAAACTGTTTTATTTTATTAGTGTTCATTTATTTTATTAAACTGGATAAATTATAACACATTTTATATATTACGTGGTGTCATGACTTGATGTAAACAAAGCTTTATTATTATTTGGCATTTAATTTATTGAAACGTATATTTGATACTTGCTAATTTATATTTTTAATCTGTACTTCTACATTCTTTTCATGGCTTTAGAAAACTTGCATCTGATGTTTCTCTGCGTCAGTTAGGTATTGCATAACTCCAAGCTTCATTGCAATTTCTTTCTATGAATTAAAGTCTTTCTCTGAATGTGTCTCTGCGAGCGATCGTACAGGAGTGGGTATATTTGCTCCAGCTCAGATATTCCACACAGTGTATTTATGTTGCTAGTGATGAGGAGATGTTTAAATACAAAAGATAAACACTAAATCTACATCAGTATTGTGATATCTAGCTCTAGCCAATCCTCTGCTGCTGCTGCTTCATAGGCTTTATGATTACATAAAATCTGAGATAAAAAAATGTAAGTGCCATTAAAAAAAAACAACAAAACTGACATTTCATAGAAATGAAATTGCAGTTGTTATGCTTTCAAAGTTCATGCCATTTGTATTTATGTAATTTCACACTAATTTTACTACACTACTTGTGCAGTCACAATTTTATGATTGTGATAATTTACTCAGTCCAATTATTATTATTATTATTTTTTAATAATACATAATACATACTAATACATAAATAGGTTAAGCAAAACAAATATTTCTATCTGAAGACTTTTTAACTGCAGGCAGATGTACATTATTGCACAAATTGTTCTGGAAAATACATTAAATGATCAGCTTTAGAACAGTGCACTGTTGCAGACTTATTTACTGTACTTACATTTATTTATTTACTGGACTGTAATTACATTATTTCAATATAGTCAGTCGTGAACTAAAGTGGGCCGGTTTAAGACATGAATCTCCAGAGCTGAGCTTTAGCCTTGTGTGTGTGTGTGTGTTTGTGACATACTTGGTAATAAAGCTTTTTCTCTTTTTTTTCTTTCTTAACTGTTAATGTCCCTAAATACCAATAAAAGTTTAGTTACTTGCTTGATTTTGTATTTGTGATTAGTTAAAGCTTTAAAGAAATGATTCACTAAAAATGATCATTCTGCTATAATTTAATCTCTCCCATGTGGTTCCAAACCCATATGAGTTTTAGTTTTTTTTTTTTTTTTTGAGCCACACAAGATGAATTTAAATGTCATAAAATTATTTTCATACAACTTCTAAATAATTTGCATTAAGTAAAGTAAGCATACACAGAACATCAGCCTCAGTTAGCTACAAATCAATGTTCTGATATATTATTGTTCCAGTCAGTGATCAACACAACGTTGCAAAACTAAACGATTAAATGTATTCGGATATCAGTCAGAGACCTGCATGTTAGCACACTTCAGACAAACAAACACTTCAGCCATTTTTGACTGGTTAGATCCAATCCTGCTCATTGCTGGTAAAAACATGTGCCCTCTGAAATGAAGTTTAAAAATATAATCTGCAAAACCGAATAAAAATCAAGAATAAGAATGTAACTCACTAAGACCAACATATCCAACAATTATAAATAGGCGAGTGAAAAGAGATACATTTTCAATGATGATTTAAAGAAGATGATAACTCTATAGATTGAGGCAACGAATTCCACAGTTCAGGAACTAACACAGAAAAGCCTCTACACCTTTAGATTTGAAACGAGACAATGGTATGGTTTATATATTATTAGAGGATAATCTAAGAGATCTAAGAGACTGGAGCCAGACCTTGCAAGGCTTTAAATGCTTTAAATGCTGCAGCATTTTGAAACAGTTGCAAACGTGAAAGGGAAAACTGGTTGACACAAGTATATAAAACATTACAATAATCAAGCCTTGTTGAAATGAAGGCATTAATAATTGTCTGTAGATCCCTAAAAGATAGAGATTTTAGTTTACATAAACCCCTAAGCTGGAAGAAAAAATAACACCTAGGTTCTTTACATGAGTATATTCACTTTTAAGGGTCCTAAACTAGAGGACTGGCCTTTAACCAAATGGGGGGAGCCAAAAATAATAACTTCAGACTTGTTGTCATTTTAGCGATGAAAATTATCGCCCGTCCAGCTTTACAGTCGTTTACACAAGCAAGCAAGTCGAATAAAGACTTTGACTCAGGTTTAATTGACGTACAGCTGGGTATCATCTGCAAAATGTGATATGGGACATTGATTAGACAGCATGATTATTGCACAGGTCTGCATTAGGCTGAACACAATAAAAGGACACTCTAAAATGTGCATTTATCACACAGCACAATGCCACAGATGTCGCAAGTTTTGAGCGAGCGTGTAATTGACATGATGACTGCAGGAATGTCCACCAGAGCTGTTGTGCTTGAATTGAATGTTCATTTCTCTACCATAAGCCATCCACAGAGCTGTTTCAGTGAGTTGTCTCACCACACCAGCCCTGGACCTCCACATCCAGCATCTTCACCTCCAACCTCTGAGATCAGCCACACGGACAGATGCTGCAGCAATCGATTTACAGAACCAAAGAATTTCTGCACAAACTGTGAGAAACCATCTCACTGAAGCACATCTGCATGCTTGTCATCCTCATCTGGGTCTCGACCTGACTGCAGTTCGTCATTGTAATCAGTTTTGAGTGGGCAAATGCTCTCATTCATTTACATTTATTCATTTAGCAGACGCTTTTATCCAAAGCAACTTACAGATGAGGACAGTGGAAGCAATCAAAAACAACAAAAAGAGCAATGATATATAAGTGCTATAACAAGTCTCAGTTAGGTTAGCACAGTACACGGAGCATGGGATTTTAACTAATATAATAAATAAAAAGAAAACAGACAGAATACAAAAATAAAAGAATAGAGCAAATTTAAAAGTCCGTAAAAGTGACTTTGTGCTTCTTTGGGATGAACAATCAAGCGACGTTCACTTGCAGAACACAAGCTTCGAGAGGCACATAAGTCTGAAGTAATGAATTTAGGTAAATGGGTGCAAAGCCAGTGGTAGTTTTGTAGGCAAACATCAATGCCTTGAATTTTATACCAGCAGCTATTGGAAGCCAGTGCAATATCCAGCAACACAGCCACTGAAGAGGAGAGGAGCAACTCGCGGCATATTTATTAATTAATTAATTTATTGAAAAATTTTCTTGTGTAAAAGGCATAAAAGGTAACATGCTAATTTGCATAATTTAATTATTTAATATAATTTAAATAATTTTCTTGCTGGCAAATTAAATTAATAAAAAAACGAACAAAAGTACCAATTCATTCTGAATATTTCATATTATTTTAATCTGAATAGTTTGATGATATTGAGGGGGTTATATTAGTTGGATCTGATTTTTGGGGGGGGTCATGACCCCCCTAACCCCCCTGCAAATTACGCGCATGTGTGCAATAATCTAATCAACATCTTGATATGCCACACCTGTGAGGTGGATGGATTATCTTTGCAAAAGAGAATTGCTTACTAACACAGATTTAGACAGATTTATAAACAATAGTTGAGAGAAATGGGCCTTTTGTGTACAAAGAAAACGTCTTAGATCTTTGAGTTCAGCTCATGAAAAATGGGGGAAAAAACTAGTGTTGTGTTTATAATTTAGTTCAGTGTAGATCCAGCAGAATAAGATCTGATGATTTGGATTCAGCTTTCGCAGTCTTTAGTAACTGAAACCCGACTGGTTAACGTCCAGTTTGTTGTTCTGTGAAAGAAACAGTGATACCTGGTTGAAAACAACTCGGTTTGAGTGTTTTTACTATAAATGGAGGGTTAAAGACTTGTCTATAAGAAAAGTGATATAAAACAGCTTTGAAACGGCTTTTCTCAATAGTTTATTTACATTTTTTATCTTTCATGAGGTTTTAAAGATCCTTTAAAGCAGGATCAGCTTTTTAAGCTAATATGATCAATGAAACCTCTGTATCTGTAGGATAATAAGAAAGAGTCTGTGATTTCTGATTCACAAGTGTTTATTGATTCTGGCCCGGTCTGTGATATTAGCTACAGGAGTGTCTGTACAGTCTGTCCCATCATGCTCTGCGCTGGCCTTCCTCTCGTTCATGTCGTCCACAAGTGTTTTCAGTCTGTCCAGGTGATGAAGAGCTCTGAGGAAACAGATCAAAGATCAAAAACACCGGACAAGCTTGAGTTCATGATTCGAGATCCACGCTGCTTCACTGACCCTCCTGACCTCTGTAATGACTCCACATTTCCCAGGTCAGCTTCTTCTGTTTGCTGCTCAGGAACCTTAAAAAAACAAATATTTATTAGGTCATCAATTACACCAAACATCAGCTTCTGAGTTTACATCTCACAAATCCAAGAAAAAAAAAAAGGTAATTATGATTTTTTTTTACTTTCACAGTTTGGACTTTTATCTCAGAAAAAAAGTCTTAATTATGAGATATAAAGTCGGAATTGTAAGAAAAATGTCTGAATTAATTATCTTTTTAGACTGTGGATTCCATATCTATACACAAAGTATAATAATATTGCTCATTTATGAACTGTGCGTTGTTTTCTATGTAGCCTCATGCATAAAAAGTCCTTCTTCTAGCATTCTCACTAACATTTCCACATTTCCACTCAATGAAACGGACAGCTTTGTCAACTATAGCAGGAGTAACGGCTCCATTCACCGGCTCCGGTGCGTCTCTCTCCAGATGTGCGGCTGAAGACGCAGGGGTTTTGGCGTCGCTGGAGGCGTGTGATTGGCTGATCTTGTGCTCGACGGCCTGCAGGCGGAACAGCATGTGTTTGAGCGCCTCCACCGGACCAGGATGCTTTCTGCTGCTGTATCCTGACGAACAGGAAGCTGCAGACTGGACACAGACAGGTTTACACTGAGTTTAGATGACCAGAAGACATCCTAATGACTGTCACACACTGTACCTTGCTCCTCTGAAGCTCCTCGGGCGCTGGAGGTTCATCAGCGCCACCCACTGGCACTGGAGGTTTACTACAGACGGTAGGACATGATTTATATTTAATAGATGGTTTTATTCAAAGCATTTACACATGCATTCAATCATGCATTCCCTGAGAATCAAAGCTATTACCTTTGCATTGCTTTCAAGAACCAAAAACACATTTTTGACATGAAATAATTAAGTTTCAGTGTAAAAACAGCATCACTCACAAGGTCACGGGTGGATTGTCCCAGGATCGGTCCGCGTCCAGAGCGTCCTCCGTGTCTCCTGAACTGTTGAGCTCCTTCAGCGGCTCACAGAGAGAGAAGGAAGGAGAGTTTAACATCTGCTCGGCTCTGAAGATCAGAGGAGCAGTCTTATCATCTGACCAGAGAGAAGCAGAAGAAGAGACCAGAGAGGAACGATGTGAGGCGGCGTGGTGTCCAAAACTAAAACTACATATATCAAACACATTTTCATTCATAGAATTAAAGTAAACACATGAAACCTTTCCTAAGATTAATTCACTTAAATACAGTTCAATTACACATTTTCATGGAGTTTAATCTGAAGTACTAAAATTACTAAACCCCCCCCAAAATAATGTATAAAACAAACAGTAAAAAAAAAAAAAAAAAAATTGAAACTTATAAAAAAACACTAAGTTAAAATAAAATCTCCCTTTTTTAAATTAAATTTACAGAAATTTGGAAAAATCGGATATTATTAATAGACATATTAAATATACGGAGTATATTATTAAACAAAACATATTAATACATTACTGAAATAATGTATAAAAAAAGGAATTTAAAAAAGTTTTTCTGTTTGTTGCCGAGCCAATATTTATAATTTTCATTTAATTTAATGTTAAAGTACTAAAATTACAAAACTGAATAAACAAACAAACAAAACAAAAAAAACATGGTTGTCAAACATGGAAAAATTTAAAATATAAACATAAAAACTAATAAAATATTAAAGATAATATTAAATAGGAAAAATATTATTAAACGGTCTCTTTCCAAGACATTTCATTTTCATTTAGTTTAACGCTGCATCATTCATTCATTAAGCCCAAGAACTAAATTACTAAACCTGAAATAAATAAACTACACCATGAAAGTGAGTACAAACACTAATACATAAAACTTCAAAAATACGTCATTTTATTTCCATTTCTGTTGTAACTGGCAGACCTTTGAAAAGCGGTCCTTCATGAATCGGTCGTCTCTTTGCTGCCTGGAGTTTCTGCTCAAACTGTAAACGCAGATCTCTCAGACTGCTCTGACCGATGGACTGGGATCCATACGGCCCTCCTGCATGACCTTTGACCCCTCGCTGACCTCCAGAATCTCCACTGGACTCTTCCAGTTCTCCCACCCATGAAGGGACTCTGTGAGGAAGAGGACGGTCGCTCTGTTGACCTTCTGAGGATCCTTCACACTGTCTCAGCCACTCCGGATACTTCAGCTCAGGAACGCTGGACATCCCCGAAAAATCCATTTCAGATTTCTGGCTGGTCATCCAGCGCGGGAGATGCCTGGATCTGGGTGGAAGCGTCCGATTGGCTGGCGGGATGTCAGGGGGAGGAGCTTGACATTGTGACTGCAAACTGTCCGTCAGTAAATCATCCACAGGACGGGGTTTCCTGCTCGCTGCTGTAACTGGACGCTGTACGGAGTGTTTATGGGACATAATGGACCGGGAGTGTGACCGGGAGCTGGAGTTGAAGCTCAATCCCATCGGAAAGCTCCCAGAGCGGGAGAGGAGGGCCGAGGTGCGGGTAACGGGGAGAGAGCCGTCATTCGGGAGAACCAGGAGGTCATCAGTGGTCATACTGAGCCGGTCCGAGTCTCTGTTCCGGACGGGAATGTTCAGGAAGACCAGCTCTTCATCCGTCAAACTCGTCTTCAGCACTGCAAATAAAAACACTGGATGATATGAATGAAATCAAGAGAACTGACACAGCTGATCTGTTAAAATACATTTAGGTAAAGACAGTGTGTTGTTCATAACCCAGAATATTCCTTAAAACATGACTGATGTGCAGTGACTGTGCTGGGTTACCGTCTCTGTTTCTGGGACGAGGTTTTGTCCTCTCTTTGGGCAGCTCTAGTTTCCCGGTCGTGGTCTCAGCGTCTCGTAGACTCCTCTGGAAGTCAGTGATGTAAGCGTCCAGCGCCTCAGACGCAGAGATGTAGTGTCTGTCTCTGTATTTGATGAAGGGGACGGGCTCCGGGTGTAAGGAGCTCTGCAGGGGTCCGGAAGAGGCCAGCAGCGACGTCACACTCGACTCGGGAGACATCAGACCGTCTTCAGACGCCATCCTCACACGCTGCACTCATAGCACTCTGCAAAAACACATGCATTTACATTAATGTGCCATTAACACACAGGATGCATGAAGCATGGAGAAATGTTACAAGATATTCCTAGCTATGAAAAAAATAGTAGTGATAAAAAATAACTGTCATCCAATAAAAGCATGTATAAGTTGTAAGACATTTTTAACTATAAAAAATAATTAAACAATGTAACCACTGAAAGTATGTATTGAAGTCACATGACATTTATGACTATGCTTAATCAAATTTAGTAATAAAAATAAGCTTAATCGACATAAATGTATTAAAATAAAAGTACAAATGTATTAAAATAAATTAAATATTTAATGAATAATACATTAAACAGGTCATTACTGTTATAATTATTAGTATAAAAAATGCCATTAAAGTAGTCATTTTATTCTGCACATATCTATAATACAATAATTATGATTTAATTTTATTCTAAAATGTTCTAAAAAATATTAATAATAAAAAATAATTAAAATTTTATAAATAATTGAAAAAAAATGTAACCACTGAAAGTATGTATGGAAGTCACATTTACAACTGTGCTTAATTAAATTTTGTAATAAAAAATGAGCATAATCGAAATAAATGTATTAAAATAAATATAAAAAAATCTATATTTTAATAAATAAAATATTAAATAAATAATACATTAACCAATACATTACTTTTATAATGATTAGTATAACACATGCGAATATAAAAGAATTTCCATATCTATAATATTCCCCACTATTTTATTCTACACACATCTATAATACAATTATTATTATGTTTTCCAACATTTTAATAGTCTTTAATATTTTAGAGTGGGATGATCATATTTTGGGGACCGTGACATGTACAAAGACTGCTTCAAATAAATAATAATAACAGATTATTAGTTTGGGAAGATTTTTCAATACTTTAAGTTCGTGTTTGAAAGGAGTTTCGGGTTTTTCTGTTTCTGTTGCATAATTATGGCTGAAAGAGATTTATTAATATATACCATAATGAGTGGAATGTGTTTAATGATCAAGACAGAGTCTGATAAATAAAGACGAATGTGACTGCGGATGTTATGAATCGATTTTGACTTTCGTTTCCTACATCAAGGTTGAATTCAGCAAAAAAACGAAACTCACCAGATGAATCCAGTGCAGATCACGAACAGAAAGCGAAAATGAGAGTAAATTAAAGTAAAAGTGATCAGAAGAATCTGTACATACACGTCCACTAAACATTCAACACAAAACTCAAATCACTCAGACAACCGCCGCCAGCAGCTCTGCGCATGCGCACTGAGTCACGTGACCTAATCTAGACGCTCTAGTCTATGCGCGCTAGCTGTTCCACTCAGACGAGCTCTTACGAGTCACAAGACTTCTCAAAATGTTCTACGCTCTTTAGCTGTGCCACTCAAATTACATCAGTAAAATGGTTTGGAAACATAACGAAATTTGATTAACTTATGCAGGTTTTCAAAATCACTCTAGACATGACAGGAAAGCAATAATAAATGGTTGAAATTGTCGATTTATGCCACAGTAATTCAGGTGAATGTGAAGGTCCGTCGAAACTAATGAGTGAGGGTCTTAATGAACATCCTATCAGAATCAAACAGAGGGAATAATAATAATGTGGTATAAAAGTTCCTGACTCATGAGTGGGCGGCGGTTCTTTCATTTCTTGCTAGAAATAGAGTAGATAGGATGGTAAACAACGCGAAAGCACTCAATATGGGCTTGTCGCTAAGCTACCGGATTCACTAGACCTGTAATAATTTATAATAATAACTACTTTAATTCTTTACTGTGTATTTTCAATTTAAATATCAATTAAAATATTTTTTTCGAGTGTAATTTATTTCCGCGCTGTCACGTGCTACCTGATACTTTACTCATCGCTGATCGGCTTCGTCATCAGCGGTTACAGCGTATATACACGTCTTTTTGGAACAGAATGAAATATCGTATTTTCTTTTTCATGTCGTGTAACAATCATTTGGATTACGATTTCTAAAATGATTATACTTTGCAGAGGACTCATGTGTTGTAATAACACAAACCCCGTCGCGAGTTTTGAACGGGTTTCTATGGAGGATCGTCTCGGTGAGCCGTCTAGCGCCCCCAGCAGGACACACACGTTGCGTCTCGATACAAACTCCATGTTTTGTTCCTCTCTGTGTGCTGCTGTTGACTGCTGACACATGTAAACACCCTTGAGTCCGGCTCAGGTGCTCTTTGTCTTTGTCCGTGGCTGTCATCGGATCATGCTCCGGTCCTGCTGTGTTTACGGCGCAGGGATCCTCTGCGTGCTGCTTTTAATCGCCGGGATTGCGATGGCTTTGACGCACGTCTTTCAGAAGCTCATAAACAAGACAATAAAAGAGGTCCGTGAGTATCAGTGTGTCTTCATAAGTTCATATGTTGTTTTCATATCATAGTTATGTTGTGTTCCTCATACATATGCTTTGACTTTAATATATATAATATAATATTTAATTACAATACAATAGTATATTGTGTATTATTATTATTATTATTATTATTTATTATTATTATTTTCTCCTCACATAATATTATAGAATATTATACACCGTATTAATTTATCATGGTATTTAAATTCTATTCATGAGCATTAGAATCTGGCATTATTTTGAAATGTATATTTATCGTAGATTATATATAATATTGTATAACGTCCTATAGAAATACAAACATATGCTACATGTAAAATTATAGCATGTATTATAATTTAATATATTTTATAATTTCATCATATTATGTTATATAGTAATATTAAATAACCCAAGCATTATTATTATCATTAATTATTATTTTCAACTCACATAATATTATCGTAATACCCTAATTGTAAAATTATAAAACATGAATATCATTCATATTCATTCACCATTGTATCTGCATTGTGGTTATGAAAATGCCATGCATATGTTAATTTTTTTTTATGAGTTTAAAAGAATGTTGACACAAATTGGTATTGAATTAATATCATATTAATATGCAATATGCTTCTTCAAGGAGATCAATTACATAATAATACCATGTCCAGAATCTTTTTATTTTTTATTTTTTGTTGTTAATGCCTTTTATGCAGATTTTTCTAAATGTGCACTTGGGGTTGGATATGAAAATGAATTATATGATATTATGAAGTTATATAAAGCAGCTGTATGTGTTTCTGTTCCTAAATTGTTTTAGAAACAATGAGTTTGTAAAATAACTTTGGTCATCACTGCACACAATTCACTTTCCCTTACAGCAAATAGTCCTTGAAAATGGAACCGAGGCGTTTTCGGTGTTTCAAAACCCACCGCCGCCAGTTTACATGCAGTTTTACTTTCTTCAATCTGACCAATCCTGCTGAGGTTCTGAACGGAGACAAACCCTTCGTCCTGCAGGTCGGCCCGTACACATACAGGTCAGTGATGACACTAAAAACATGCCTCATCTTGTTTTCCTCCTGATGTGTGACGGATGGGAAGGAGATTCACATGACTCTGGGTTTGCTGTAGCTTCCTCTTGCACACAGCTTGCACAAGTTTCTCTTGATGACACATCAGATATTCTGTGTTCCTGAAAACCTTAACACATCAGGGGCTTCTGTATTTGTTTATCTGAAGCCACAAGGAAAACCCTAGCAACCACAGCAGTCTGTCTGAAAGACTTAAAACCTGTACAGCTTTCAAAATGCTTCCGACTTAAAACTGGTTCAAACTTTTCAAGTTTTAAAATAGCTTCTAGAATAAATTGTTTTAAAAATCTCAAAACTGCTTTAAACTTTTAAAACTGTGTTAAAAACTGATTCAAAATAAAAATGCTTTTAGAAACAGTTTTTTAACTTAAACCTGATTTAAAAAACTACTTCAAACTTCAAGCTTATAAAGCCTAAAAAGGCTTTTATAAATGCTTAAAACTGCATTAAAAATGGCTTCAAATGTAAAGCCTTTTAAAACTGCTTTAGACTTAAAACTACTTTTAAAAACTGCTTCTAACTTCAAGTTTTTAAACTTTAAACTGCTTTTTAAAACTGCTTCAAACTTCAAGCTTTTAAAACTTTAAACTGCTTTTAAAACTGCTTCAAACTTCAAGCTTTTAAAACTTTAAACTGCCTTTAAAATGCCTTCAATGTGAAGCTTTTAAAACTGCTTTAGACTTAAAACTACTTCAACTTCAAGCTTTTTAAAACTTAACAGCTTTTTATAACTGTTTCAAAATTAAAACTTATTTCAGAGTTCAAGCTTTTAAATCTGATTCAAACTTAAAAATGTTTTTTAAAACTGCTTAAAACTTAAACTGCTTCAAAAGCTGCTTCAAACTAAAAACCTGCTTTCATATTTCAAGCTTTTAAACATTGCATCCAATCTTTAAACTGCTTTTAAAATGGCTTTAACATTCAAGCTTTTAAAAGGCTTCAACCCTAGAATTACTTTTTAAAACTGATTCAAACCATAATATGCTTTTTGAAACTGCTTTTAAACTTAAAACTGCTTACAACTTAAAACTGCTTTCATAGTTCAAGCTTTTGAAAACCGCTTCAAACTTCAGGTTTTAAAATTGCATTCAATCTTAAACTGCTTTTAAAATGGCTTTAACTTCATCTTTTAAAACCGTTTGAAACCTAGAATTGCTTTTAGAAAAATTACAATGCTTTTTAAAAACTGCTTCAAATTTCAAGCTTTTAAACTTTAAACTGCTTTTAAAAGCTGCCTTCAAACTTCAAGCTTTTAAAACTTTAACTGCTTTTAAACTGCTTCAAACTTCAAGCTTTTAAAACTTTAAACTGCTTTTAAAAATAGCTTAAAATGTGAAGCTTTTAAAACTGCTTAGACTTAATACTACTTCAAACTTCAAGCTTTTAAAACTCAACAAGCTTTTATAACTGTTCAAAATTGTTCAAACTTATTTCAGAGTTCAAGCTTTTAATCTGATTCAAACTTAAAAAATACTTTTAAAAACGGCTTAAAACTGCTTCAAAAGCTGCTTCAAAATGAAAACTGCTTTCTTATTTCAAGCTTTTAAAATTGCATCAATCTTTAAACTGCTTTTAAAATGGCTTTAAACTTCAAGCTTTTAAAAGGCTCAACCCTAGAATTGCTTTTAAAACTGATTCAAACCATAATATGCTTTTGAAACTGCTTTAAACTTAAAACTGCTTAAAATTTAAAACTGCTTTCATAGTTCGAGCTTTTGAAACCGCTTCAAGCTTTTAAAATAACACCAGTCTTAAAACTGCTTTTAAAATGGCTTTAAACTCCAATCTTTTAAAACCGTTTGAAACCTAGAATTGCTTTTAAAACGAATTACAATGCTTTTAAAACTGCTTTAAACTTAAAACTGCTTACGACATCAGGTGTTTCTTATAAACACCAGATATTCTGTGTTCATTAAAACCACATACAACCTCAGGTTTTAGTAATTATTAGTCCTGAATCACATGACCTGTTGTTTTAAATAGCTCAACTCCATGACAGTGTTATTTTCATTAGTCAATATGAATGTCACATTTGCTTTTCCTCTTTCAGGGAGTATCGGCCGAAGGAGGAAGTGAAATTTCTGGACAACGGGACCAGAGTTCAGGCTGTCAATCCGAAGACGTACGTGTTTGAGCCCAACATGTCACGCGGATCTGAGGACGACATCATCCGAACGGTCAACATCCCTGCTGTGGTGAGACCGTGACCTCTGACCTACTAAAACCAAAGAGAAATAAGAGCATGTCATGTGTTTAATGGGTGAATCTTGTGACAGCGTGTCACATTTCACCCTAAAATCAGAACAAAAAAGAAGAAATTATGTTTGGATACACAAACATTTAATCTGAGATGAGATCATTGACTGTGTATGGTTGTCTTTGATTTCAGACTGTGATGGAGAAAACCAAAGATCAATGGTTCGAAGGCTTAGTCAGTGCCTTGATGAAGTCAATAGGTGTTGGTGTTTTTGGGACGTTCAGGGTCGGTGACCTGCTCTGGGGTTATGAAGATCCACTGCTTAAACTAATCCAGAAATTTATCACAATGGATGACCACTTTGGACTTTTTTATAATGTAAGTGGGCGTGGTGTTTGCTGTCAATCATCACCAGAACTAGTGCAAGTTTCATACCACTAACACTAATTAGTAACGTTAAACTGATTAAATATGACTGTATTAGACTTTATTTTCAAATAAATACTGTTCTTTGAACTGTATATTCATCTGTGAGTCCTGGAAAATGAAATGTATTACAGTTTCCTCATAAATATTGAGCTGATTTCAACATTGATAATAATCAGAAATGTTTCTTGAGCAGCAAATCAGTGCATTAGAATGATTTCTGAAAGAATAAGTATCATTTTAACATGTATTGCATAGAAAACATCTATTATATCTATTCTATTATAACTCTAATGATTTTCACAATTTTTACTGTATTTTGATCAAATAAAAGCAGCCTTGGTGAACAAAAGAGACTTCAGTGTT